>NC_050447.1:35217661-35357661 GCF_903995425.1 Onychomys torridus
TTTTAAGGGGATCCTCTGCTTTGGGAAACTGGTGCCTCGTTAGCTGGATGGTTGTAATGACTGAGCAGTTCTGGACAGGGGTGGGGGTGTAGGGATTGGCGTGAGGGGGCAGGAGGAGCTTCATGGATGTTAAGGACAGCTCCTCTTCTTTGCTTCAGAGACCACAGTTTCTGCCCTGCCAGGACGCCTCTTTGATTCCTACATCTGTTCTTTGCGACGACATCTGACAATTAAATGCTAGCTTCATCTCACTCTATCCTCTGGAGTGATTACATGTTTACATGTCCACATAGACCCCCTTTCTCTCCATGACCACCTTGTGCAGGTGACCCACAGATTTCCGTTTCTAGTCTCCGTCTCTGCCCGGAGCCCATCTCTCTTGTTTCTGAGGACTCCGTAGTTCTTGTGGGTATGTCAGAACCTTCAACATGGCCACCACAGTGTCCAGAGCTGACTTTGTCACCGCCTCTGAGAAGTGACCCTGTCTCAGTACTCCAGATTCCAAGGTCTAGAGTCACTTTAAGTTAGTGAGAGACCCAGGGGTGGTCGTTGGGACCCTGCCCCTCTTGCTAACCCCACTTTCTAATCTGTTTCACAGTTCTCTTGGGATGTACTTTGGCAGGCTTGCCCAGTTTTAAAATTTATTTTATTATTACTTTATAAATTATGTGCGTATGTCTGTGTGTGAGTTTGTGCAAATGGAGGAGGCCAGAAGAGGGTGTTGGATCCCCTGGAGCCAGAGTACAGACAGTTGTGAACTTTTTTTTTTTTTTTTTTTTTGAGCTGAGGATCGAACTCAGGATCTTGTGCTTGCTAGGCAAGCGCTCTACCACTGAGCTAAATCCCCAACCCCTATTGTGAACTTCTCGAAATGAGTGCTTGGAATTGAACTTGGCTCCTCTGGAAGAATAGTATATGTTTTTAACTACAGAGCCATCTCTCTAGCCTCTGCTTACAGTTTTGTTTTTTTTTCTTTTTTCTTTTGCAAAAGGGTTTCATGTAACTCAGAGTGGGCCCACACTTACTAAGTAGCTGAGGATGGCCTTGAACTCGTGGTCATTGTGCCTCTGCCCATGTGCTGGGATCACAGCTGTGCCCTGCCATGTCCAAGGAGGACAGCTCCTTTCTTCTTCATCTCTTTTTCTTAGCTGCATCCTTTCCTGGTCCCTAATGTTTTCGTCTGTGGCCTCTCTGTCTGTCTGTCTATCTGTCTCTGCCTTTCCTTCCCTCTAGCTTGTTTTCTACACTGGAGACAGAATGAATTTTGAAAACACTAAGCTGATCTTGTCATGTAAAAAATAAAAGTTAGTAAGTACCACACTATTATACTTCAGATAGTAAAAAAACGAAAACCAAACCAAGCCTATTAAAGGCCAGCACGAGGCTTTGCAGTGTTTGGCCCTGGCTAACGCTTTGCCTCATTTGGATCACATACCGCTGCAGCCCCATTCACCTCTGCTAGGCTTTTTAAAAACAATGATTTGTTTATTTTTTATGTGCATTGGTGTTTTGCGTGTGTGTGTCTATGTAAGGGTTTTGGGTCCCCTGGAACTGTTGTTATAGACAGTTGTGAGCTGCCATGTACATGCTGGAAATTGAACCCGGGTCCTCTGGGCTCTTAACTACTGAGCCATCTCTCCAGCTCCCTCCACTAAGCTTCTTGAATGTGTCTAGCTCATTGTGCCCCAGAACCTTTGCCTAATGATCTTCCTCATACCCACCCCCACTCCATCACCTGCTGTGCGGAACTTGAGGTCACCATTGAATTGGACTGTCATCTTATGCTTTTCTTGATGCTTTCACAGGCCAAGAAACAGGCTGCTCATGACACTATACATGCTATACACGAAGCTTTCTCACAGAGGCCACTTTACATTGCTTTGTTATTCGTTACTGGTGTTCTCCCGGGGAGTTGGGTGCTTCCTAGAGGCAGGGACCGTGTCTGCTTTCTTTGTCCAGCAGAAGCAAGCTTCTAGCAGGGTCTGACAGACATGAGTGCTCAGCAACTGTTTCTTGAAGAAATGAACAAGGAGAGAAAGAACAAATCTAGGGCTGCGGGTGTAGCTTAGTCGGTAGTGCTTGCCTAGCATGCACGGAGCCCTGGCTTCTGTCCCCAGGACCTCACACAATGGGGCGTATTGGAGGACACATCAAAAGTTCAAGATCGGGGCTGGAGAGATGGCTCAGAGGTTAAGAGCACTGGCTGTTCTTCCAGAGGTCCTGAGTTCAATTCCCAGCACCCACATGGTGGCTCACAACCATCTGTAATGAGATCTGGTGTCCTCTTCTGGCCTACAGGCACACACGCAGGCAGAACATTGTATACATAATAAATAAATAAATCTTAAAAAAAAAATTTCAAGATCATCCTCAGCTACGTTGAGATCCCTAGGCCAGTCTGCTCTACATGAAACCCTGTTTCAAAACAAAAACAAAAGAAATGTTTATCCATTAGTTTTATAAAATGAGTCCATTTTCTAAAAAAGAGCTCATGAGATCCTCTGTAGACTTGAACTGTGCTTAGTTGTGAGGAAGGGTGGACTCCCAGCAATGGCACACAGAGGCTTCAGGGCCAAGCTAGAGTCTGTCCCAGGAGGCCCAGGGAAGGTGGGGTGAAGCAGAACCAACCTTGTATTCTTCACAAGAATTCTAGTGTTTCCAGCCTGATTCAGTGAGGGGGGAACATCTTAATTTGTTAGGCATAGACTACAGTTGGAAGCTAGAGAAACCTCATAACGCTAAACTCAGGAAGCCCCTGGCTTCCTATGCTGCAAAGGGGATGTGAAAGAGTCCTCTCTTTCAGTCTGGGGAACTGCCAGCCTGTGTGTGTCTGAGTTATGGGGAGCTGGGAAAGACCGTTGACTCTGCCCTTCTGGAATTTCCCCTGGTTCTGTCTCTCTGTACACAGCTTCTCACAGTTACATGTAGAATGAACACCAGCCTGCCAATGAATGCTCTACTTATTTTCACTTCCCTGCTGGGCCTGTGGGATTTTGAGCAGAGGGAGGCAAGAAGAAGGTGGCTGGCCCCACCCAGCAGTTCTGTTAAGGCTAAATAAAGCTCTTCTTCTTCGGCCTTGAAACACTCAAGCCTCAAACATGGTCTACCCTAAAACTACCCTACTTTTGTGTCATCTCCTCTTTTTCTTTTCAGATTTCCAGGTAAATTCTGAATTAGGATGAAAAAGAAAACTTTTTCCTTTGAAAAGCTTTGTGTGTACAGGGCTGGGGACATAGCTCATTGTTAGAGTGTGTCCATAGCATCTTGGGCAGGAGTCCTAGGTTCCATCCTCAGCACTGGGGAAAAACATATGGACCTGCATGTATGCTTGTTTTAGATTTATTTATTTTATTAGATATGTGTGAACTACTTGTGTGGATGTGCACCACGTGAATGCCTGGTGTCTGAGGAGTCCAGGAGAGGGGATGTATATTATGGATGGTTGTGAGCCACCATGTAGATGCTAGGAATTGAATCTGGGTTCTGCAAGAGCAATATGTGCTCTAAACTGCTAAGCCACCTCTCCAGCACCATGTATATATGCTGTCAGAGAGGGATGAGAAAAGGCTCTCTGTTAGAAAGTTCTTTCATACACTTCTGTGAAAGTGTCCATGCCAGAGCTCTGGATTTTATAATGGGGTCGTATTCTTGTGGCATGGCTTGACAGCCCCACTTTATGTAGTTTGCCTTTTGTTGGTAAAGGAAGGTAATTGCCACACCCTACATATCCATCCTTGCTTATTAGTACCATATTCAGATAGCATGTCAAAAACCCAAGGCAGCACTGGCTCTTTGCAGTCAGGAATTGTTAGCCTACAGCCACTAGCATGTCCTGGCCTTGCAGTCAGGAGAACAAGAGTAAGAGAGCCCTCTCTCTGCTTAATTGATGCACTTTGGACCTTTTGCAAACTGTATGTGTGTGAGGTTGTGTTCTTGGTAAGTGGTTTTTTGTAAATTTACAGATACTCTGTGTCTTAATATGCTGACCTAGGGGAAAATTAAAAACTAATGAACAAAGTAAAACACAGTAAAAATATTAAAGTTTAAAGAATAGCCAAGTGCTGGTGAGGTGGTTCATGAGTAAACATGCTCAGCCTGCAAGCCTGATGCTGTCTGCACTTGAACCCTGGAACCATACAGGTGGAAGCAGAGACCTGACTCC
Source organism: Onychomys torridus (assembly GCF_903995425.1). Lineage (NCBI taxonomy): Eukaryota > Metazoa > Chordata > Mammalia > Rodentia > Cricetidae > Onychomys > Onychomys torridus. Next base: position 35,221,824 of record NC_050447.1, read on the forward strand.
ACAAAGTTGTCCTCATACGACGTGCATGCCTCCCGATCACTGGGGTTATAAGCGCGTACACACACACCACACACACACACACACACACACACACACACACACACACTTGAGGGGATAGAGAGAACAGCCAAGTCCCCTCCAAAATCAGTTGCTGTGACTTACTTTCATTTTAAAGAAGTGGTTCAGCGGTTGACTACAAGGTACCTAGCTTCAGAGCTATTCTGCTTTGGTCTCGTTCCTTGTTGGCAGCATGAACAGGCTCCTGATATCAGCCAGCTTATTTAGATTTTATTTTTATTTATTTATTTATTTTTGTTTTTCTGACACAGATTTTCTCTGTGTAGCTTTGCACCTTTCCTGGAACTCACTTGGTAGCCCAGGCTGGCCTCGAACTCACAGAGATCTGCCTGCCTCTGCCTCCTGAGTGCTGGGGTTAAAGGCGTGTGCCGCCGCCACCACCACCCTCAGCCAGCTTATTTTCTGAGACTCCCAGTAGCTGTAACTGTTAATTAAAGTTATGTGGGGTTTTTTTTCCCTTAAAAGAAAATTATTACAGGGCTGGAGCAGTGGCTTAGTGATTAAAGGCACTGGCTGCTCTTCCAGAGGATCCAGGTTCAATTCCAAGCACCTACATGGCAGTTCACAACCATCTCTAGCTCTAGTTTAGGGGATCTGATACCCCATTTTTTCCCTTTGTGGGCACTAGGCACGCACATGGTGCACAGCACTCATATACATAAAATTAATCATAATAAAAAAGAATGCTTACTTTTCTTCCAGAGGACCCTGGTTTAGTTCCCAATGCCCACATTGGGCAGCTTACTCTAGCTCCAGAGGATCCAATACCCTCTTGTGGGAGGCATTCTTACATGTATATGCCCCTAACACATAATTAAGAATAAATACTTTTTAGGTGTATTTTCAGCGCATGTCATTGTGTGCTTGGTGCCCGAGGAGGTCAGAAGAGGGCATCAGGTGTGCACATGATCGTTTCTGTCTGCTAACCCCCCTTGCAAGTTTACTGTGAATCAGACAGGTCTCATCTGTGACTGCTCTGTAAGTAGCTGTAAAAGACAGTGACTTATTCAGTCACTTAGTTTCTGATTTTGTTTGTTACAACTGAGTCTCCCAGGCTGGTCCCAGACTTATGTGTACCCAAGGATGACCTTGAAGTTGTCATCCTCCTGCCTCTTCTTTCCAAGTGCTGGCTTTGTAGTTGTGCACCCCCATGCCTGTTTTGAAGATAGGGACTCTTAGCAATAGTGACCTCAGGCTGTTTCAAAGCTGAGTGGCAGAATACTGGATACTGGCTCTGGCATGCTTTCCAGCATTGGAAACACGGTAGTTCTTGGTGCCTATGATATAGCTAAAACCCCTTAACGATAATCACTTCATCCCATCCTGTCAACTACCCAGGCAGTGCTTTTTTTTTTTTTTTTTTTTTTTAAATTTTTAATTTCTCCAGTTGCCTTAAGAGAGTTTTATTATTTTGAAACAGTGTCTAAGGAGGCCCAAGCTGGCCCCCAACCTGTTATGTACCTGAGGATGCACTTGATCCTTCTGCTGGTGCCTTACATGTGCCAACACACTTGGCTGTTTGTTTTTTGTTTGTTTGTTTTTTGTTTTTTTGAGACAGGGTTTCTCTGTAGTTTTGGTGCCTGTCCTAGATCTCACTCTGTAGCCCAGGCTGGCCTCGAACTCACAGAGATCCGCCTGGCTCTGCCTCCTGAGTGCTGGGATCAAAGGTGTGCACCACCGCCATTTGTTTTTAAGATTAAGGTCTTGCTCCTAGCCCAGGTTGGCCTCAAGCTCAGCATCTTCCTGCTGCTGCCTTCCAAGTGCTGGGATTACAGATGCACACCACCACACCCTGCTGACAAGTCTGTCTTCTGCATTTGGCTTATTTGAATCAGACTCTGGAAAGGAGCACCGTGTCTGCTAAGGCTCTTATCCCAAGACTCTCTTTTTCACCCTTTTACTTTGTTGCCGAGTAAACAAGGCCGTTTATCTGGACCAGTTTCCCATCTTATGGATTTGGCTGCTGTGTCCCTGACATGCAGTTCAGTGTGTCCATCTGTCCCTGGCTTTGGCAAATTTATGAGTGAGCACATCAGCCCGCCCCAGGCTGGCATCTTTGTTCTTGGTGTGGCTGTTGTGCATTGCTCTTAGGAGGGATGGCTCTCTGGTTGTCTCCTTGCCTTGCTGGGTAGTAGAAGGTTCTCTTGCAGTATCCTTGCTTTCCCTCAGATTCTAGAAGCCATATCCTGTTGCTGTCTGCCCACTGATATAGAGTAGTATCACAAGATTTTGGTGATTGGTTGGGACTTCAAATGGAAGAGTATGGTCATATGTGACAAGTACATTTGCTGAAGCTGGCCTGAGCTGGTGCCTTTGCCTTTTTGGTAGAACTGATGTCTCTTGCCAGAGTAATACTTTTATTATTATATGCTCCATTTTGCCCTAATCAAATCTGACTTCTGCTAACCCATGTTCTCAATTAGCCCCTGATTGCAGTCCCTGCCTTTCCTCTAAAACTTGGATTCCTGGAGACTGCAGCCTTGTGGATATGCTCTCGGGGGAGGGGGGTCTTTCCAATAAAATACCAGAGAGAAGTCCCAGGTCAAGTTTTCTTAGATACTGCATTCTTGGGAGACAGTGAATTGCCTCACCTCTGTCATGGCAGTGACTTCCAGGCTGGCTTTGTCTTATTTCAGCCTGTTTCTCCTGTAGCCGGAGGGACTGTTGAGTAGAATCGGTCACATCCCTTGCACACAACCCTCCCCTGGGGCCCTATCTTATGCAGAGTAAATGCCCAGGGCCTTACATGGCTCTGAGGCATTCATTATTCATGGGCTCCAGTTGCCTGTGCTCTCACCTGCTCCAACTACCCACTTTTCCTGGCCTTCTGCAGACAAGCCTGGTGTGCTCCACCTGGTGACTGGCCGCTTTTTCCTCTCCCTTGACTGGCCTTCTGTTGGATCACTGCTTGACTCTCAACACCATCCTCTCAATTATTCATCTCTCCCCATTGCAGGGGACTCTTCACCCAAAAGCTTCCCCCAGCTTAGTTCCCTCCATCCTTTCTTGTTCTTTTTTTAAGATGTATTTGCCACTGTCCTTTTTGTTGTTTGTTTGTTTGTATCAAACAGGGCCTGACTGGTTTGGAACTTGCTGTATAGACCAGGCTGGTCTCAAACTCAGAGATTCTCTGCCTCCCAAATGCTGAGATTAAAGGTGTATGTACCATGTACAGCTACCACCCTCTTTCTTTGTTTATTTGAGAGAGGTTCTCATGTAGCCCAGGCTGGCCTTGAACTTACTATGTAGCTAAGACTGGTCTTGAACTCCTGATCCTTCTGTCTCTAGCTCCTGAGTGCTGGAATTATAGGTGAGAACTTCTGTGCCCCTTCTAACAGAAGTATGCAGTTAGGTTTTTAAAACTTTGCTTTTCTAGCCTGGGGAGACAGCTTATGTTAAAGCACTTGGTTTTCAAATGTAAGTCCTGGGACTGGCTCTCCACATCCTCTGTAAATGCTAGGTGATTGTGGCAACTCACCTGTAACTCCAGCTACCAAAGGCAGAGACAAGGGGATTCTAGAGCAAACTGATAAGTGGGCCTAGTGATCGGGAAGCTCTGGATTTGATTGAGAGACCCTGCCTCCATGAATAGGTAGAAGACTACACGAAGTCAATCACCAATATCAACCTCAGGCCACAACATACATGAACATACATGTACAAAACATGCATACATGCATGCACACCACATACACAGGCACACCAAGGATGCACACATGAAAATGAAAAAAAAGAAAACCTTGCTTATTTTCTGCTTCCTCACAGCTGTTGCAGACCCTCTTGTTCCCATGAATCACCAGGTGTGCAGAACAGCTGGTACAGAGTGCACCATGTGGACTGTGAGGCCAAGGGTAGTGTGCTTCGCTGATCTCAGTCTGGTTACAAAAAGTGCCCTTTTCACGGGGGGTGGGGGTGGGAGATGGGGGGGTGGGGGATGGGGTGGGGTGGGGTGGGGATGCGGTGGTATGTTCCTTTTCCTTTCTCCTCTCCCTCCTTTTGTTCCTCTTCCCTTTCCTGCTAAGGATTGAACCCAGGCCTCAGGGATGCTAAGCACATGCTCCGCCACTGAGCGGCAAGCCCAATTCCTGTAGGCTAGTTTCTTTTTTATTTTTAATTATGTGCACGCGCACTTGTGTGAGAGTGTGTGTATGCGTGTGTGTATGTGTGTGTATGAATGTAGGCATGATTGCCGTGACTCAATTGTGGAAGTTAAAGGACAGCTTTTAGGAGTCCGTTCTTTTCTTCTACCACATGGGTCCTGGGGCTCGAACTCAGATCACCAGGCTTAATGACTAGCGCCTTTACCCACTGGGCCATCTCACCAACCACGCACAGGTTTCTTGATTTTTTTTCTCTTTTGAATTTTTATTGTACATATGTGAATGTTTGGCCTGCATGTTTGTACGTGTACATGCTTGGTGCCTAAGGAGGCCAGAAGAGGGTGTTGTGTCCCTTGAGACTAGAGTGACAGGCAGCTGTGAGCTGCCATGTGGGTGCTGGGCTGGAATTCAGGTCCTCTATAAGAGTAAAGCGTGTAGCCCAGGCTCACCTGCAACTCACTGTGTAGACCAGGCCTTGAACGCAAGTCAGTCCTCCTGCCTCAGCCTGCTGAGTGCTGGTGTTACAGAGTGAACTAGTCCTGGCTAGGTTTCTTGATTTTAGGCAGTGCCTCCCAGAGTAGTAGACAGATTTGCTGGGAGAGAAAGGGCCTTTGTAGAGTCGTGAGAGCGGGTGTAAGGAGACCAGAGGGCCCAAGGTGAGGTGGGCAGCTCCTGTTTATGACTAAGATTCCAGGTATGTTTCCCAGCCACACTTGGGCCTTTCAGCCTTGATGTATGCTCCAGTCTGTTCCTCAGTTACCTAATGGTTTCTTTAGTCCCATTATGCATTGTAAGGCTCCCCGACTCAGGGTTTTTTTTTTTTTTTTTTTTTTTAAAGAAAATAATAGGGTGTACTGTTCTCAGTGGTTTAATTTTTTAATAACTTTGCCAATTAAAAAAAACTTTTCCAACTGTTTATTATGAAATTCACAAATGTACAGAATTAAAAGGGTGATGGAAAAAACACCCAGTGCCCCCCACCTTGACCCTCACGTGACATTTCATCACATCTGCTTTCTCTTCTCTGCATGTGGTGTGTGTGTGTGTGTGTGTGTGTGTGTGTGTGTGTATGTATGTGTGTGTGTGTGTAAAAGTGGAAGCCAGAGGAGTATGTCAGATGTTCTGATCCATCACTCTCTACCTTACTTCTTTGAGACAGAGTTTCACTGAGTCCAGAGCAAGGCTAGTTGCCAACAAACTCCAGTCACCGCCCCAGCAGTGTTGGGGTGACAGGAATGCAGTCACATGTGACTCTAAAAAGTTTTTGTTTGAACTGTTGGTGTTATTATTATTTTTAAATTTTTTATGTGCATGGGTATTCTGCCTGGGTGTGTGTGTACCATGTGAGTGCTCAGTACTCTTGGAGGCCAGAAGAGGGTGTTGGAACCACTGGAATTGGAGTTACAGATGGTCGTGAGCTGCCGTGAGAGTGCTGGGAATTGACCCCAGGTCCTCTGCAAGAGCAGCAAGTGCTCTTAACTGCTGCGCCGTCTCTGCAGCCCCCATATCTGGCTTTTTTATTTTAATTTTCGTATGGTGCTGGGACCCAGCTCAGGTCCTCATGCATGTGCTCTTACCTGCTGAGCTGCCCCCCCCCACACTCCGTGTGCAGTTTTTGTCGAATCATTTGAAGGTAGACTGCAGCTGTTATGACTTTCTTCTGGAAATTGCGGTCTATTCTCCTGTAAAGCCACTTGGGATCTGTGCAGGTACGTTCACAGTCTGTTACACATCTCCCAAGTGTGTTCTTACAGGAACTGGCCAAGGTGGCTCCCATTCATCTATAAGCCCTGCGTTCCCCTGTGATGATGGTCGTATAGCTTGGAAGGTTTTGTGGAGTTTGCAGCTGCAACCTAAAAAGTCCCAGTTAGACTAAGGGGATGCTGTACATTTTACCTCTCGACAGGGACCCCCAACCATAAAATTATTTTGTTGCTACTTCATAACTATACTTTTGCTACTGTTACGATTTGTTGTTTTTTCCTTTAAACTATGTGGGTATGTTTGTGTCTGTGTGGGTATAGGTTGCCCTTGGAGGCCAGGAGCGGGTGTCAGATTTCCTGGAGCTGGAGCTAAAAGTGGCTGTGAGCTGCCAGATGGGAGTTAGAGGAGCGAACTCCGTTCTGTGTATGAGTTGTGCCTGTCCTAACTGCTGAACCTTCTCTCCAGACCTTCTGTTATGTTGTTTGTTTTTTTGGTTTTTTGAGACAGGGTTTCTCTGTGTAACAGCCCTGGCTGTCCTGGATCTCGCTCTGTAGACCAGGCTGGCCTTGAACTCACGGAGATCCGACTCTGCCTCCCGAGTGCTGGGATTAAAGGCATGCCCCACCACTGCCCGGCTCTGTTAACTTCTTAAAGGGGCTGGGTCTATCTTAGGTTAGAAGCTGGCTTTCATTTTTCTGCCCGCTGGGGAGAGGAATGATCCCCAGAAAATACAGATTTACTTCAGTGCTTATGAAAACTCTTTATTCATAGACTGCCTTGATCTAGAGCAATGGTTCTCAATCTGTGGGTCCCAGTTCCTTTGGGGGTGAACAGTTCTTTCACAGGGGTCGCCTAAGACCATCAGAAGACACAGATATTTACATTACGATTCATAACAGTAGCAAACTTACAGTTTTGAAGTAGCAATGAAATAATTTTATGGGGGGGTCATCACAGCATGAGGAACTGTAGTAAAGGTTGTAGCATTAGGAAGGTTGAGGACCACTGCTCTAGAGACAGGAATGATAGTTTAGAATAACGTAACCACAGCAACACATGAAATGAAGTGTGGGTTGGGTACAGGGCAGGTGAGGAGGGAGAATCCAGCATGAGGCAATTCCTTCCCAAACCGGTGGACATCTGCCTGCTGGTTCTCACTTTGTAACTATTGATGGACCTAGAGACGGAGGCTCCAGCTCCCACCTGGACCAAACTGAAGAGAAGGGAAGTGTTCATTGTGGGTAGATACCTGCCTGACTGGAAGCTGTTGAGTGTACCCTGACTCAGGACAGGTGGGCTGGGGTGTGTGCAGGGGTGTTTCTTGTTTTGTCCTTCCTATGCATAGTAGGGGTGTAGCACGCCCCCAGTTCTTTTCTGTGCCCCATCAGTAGCCTTGCTCTCTGTGTCCTAGCTCATAAGCAAGCACACATAAATCAGTAATGTAAAGATGTCGTAGCTAATGTGGGATATAGTGTCCCGAGAAACAGTGTGGGTTTCCCAACTGCCCAACATGAAGTTCATTACCGTTCAGCACGTTCCACCCCCTCTGCTTCTCATGCCACAGGACACTGGAAAGGCGAGAAAGCACTGCGGGAAGCCAGAGGAGGTGGAGTGGAGGCCTCCAACGGGAAGAGACCTTCCTGACTGTGCATTTGACTGAGTCTGTCCATGTTGCATTTTGTATCACACAGTGGAGAACACACAACTGACCCTGAACCTGCAGACAGAGAACAAAGGCAGTGTTGTCTCTGGAGGAGAGCTGACAATTTTCCTGGATGGGCCAACTGTTGATCTGGGAAGTGTGCCTAATGGCAGTGCTGTGACAGACGGTGAGTGCCGCCCTGCTCCCCAGGCTGTGCCAGCATAGGGGTGGTAGACAGAGGTGCTGAGATTGTTCTCTGTTAGCCATCTCGGGTAGAGTACTAGTTAGCCAGCCCCGACTTAGAGCTAGCTCTGCCTCTTCTTAGTCTCCCAGGTCAAAACGACGAGTTTTCAAGGACCAAAATAAATGTCACATCTCTGTGTGTGATTGTTTGGATTGTTTGGCAGAGAAAAGCATCTTTTCATCCCATATGGGCCATGGAAATAAAACCTCTTTAACAAATGTGATTCTGGTTAAGTCTCTGGGGAGCCTGAGTGTATTCCTATAAGATGGTTGGCTGGGGAGGAACTGTGTAGCCTTGTGGAGATACACACTAGCAAAAACAAACTAGCAGCTGAATGAAACTGGATAGTCAGTGTCCCCTGCTCTGACTGAGTGTGTGGCAATGTTGGTAGTTTGTTCCGTTTGATCTAGTCTGAAATTAGTCACTTCTGGATCTAGCAGGAAGTGATTTCATGGAGTCTAAGGTCTGGAGTGGGTTGTTTCTCTCTCCTTTTCCTCATTAAATGTTTTGTTAGGTGTGATGTAAGATGGAACTTCTCAGAGTAAGCACACTTCCTGTAGCCTCAGGTGAAGTGTGAACTCCCAGTTCAAAGGCAGGGTCCACGGGTGGGCAGGCATCTCAGTGGTTGGGAAGAGCTTACCTGCTGAGAAGAGTCTGCCCTGGGTCTGGAGGGATGGCTTCCCAGTGGGGAGCACTGGCTGCTCCTGCTGAGGACCTGGGTTCGGTTCCCAGCACCTACATGGCACCTCGCAATCATCCATAACTCCAGTTCTGAGGAGTCTGATACCTTCTGACCTCCACCACATCAGGCACACATGGTACACAGACATACACAAAGGCAAAATAAATACACTAACAAATAAATAAATCTTACCCTCCCCCCACTAAAAAAAAACAAAACAAAACAAAACAAACAGCCTTGCACTGGGCTGAGCTTTGCTTGAGGTATTTTTGGTGCCTCTCTTTTTTGTTTATTTGTTTTTGGGTCTGTTATTATTTTGTGTGCTTCAACATGGACGAGCAACCATCTCTCATTGATTCATTCAGTTGTATGTAACTGAATAAATACCTGGTACATAGTAGGTCTTAATCCAGCCGCTGGCCACATGACAGTGGGCAAAACTCGAGACTCCTTGAAGTTTCTAACCTCTTGGCAGTGGGGGAGGGAGAGGGAGACATCCAGTGAGTAAGTACAGGAAGAACACCTAAGTGTCACCATGACAGGACCTCTGACAGAGGGGCAGGCTGGTCTGAGGTTCCTGTCATCTGCGGGCACCTCGTCGAAATGAGGGAGGTCTTCTCGGGAAGTCGAGAGCTGGCCTATGAGTTCGGACAGTGGGAGAAAGGAGTGGGTGGGTCTGTGATGAAAACAGCAGTTGGGGTGACTGGATTCTAGGGAGCAGCAGGGAAAGGATGCAGAGGTGGGTCTAACTCTGAGTATGCCACCTCAGAGCCCATGGTCAGGATGGTGAACATTACCCTGAGAAACAGAAGGCTGCTGCTCAAGGATGCTGTTTTCCCTCCTCTGTCTTCAGGGTGTCACTCTGTAACCTTGGCTGCCCTGGGACTCCCTGTGTGGACCATGTCAGCTTTGAATTCATAGAGATCCATCTGCCTCTGCTTCTCAAAGGTGTGCACCACCGTGCCTGGCTTCTGTTGTTTTTGTTTGTGTGTTTTCTTGTTTTTTGTTTTTTTAGACAGAATCTCACTATGTAGCTCTAGCTGACCTAGAACTCACTATGGCCTCAAACTCACAGAGACCCATTGGCTTAAAGACTAGTGCTACCTCAGCTGGCCTCTTTTAAAAAACATTTTGTTATTACATTAGAAAATTTATCGTGTGGGACAAATGTGTGGAGGTCCCAGGACAACTTGTGGGAAATGACTCTGTCTGAGGGATCTGGGCATTGAACCCAGGTTGTCAGGTGTGGTGACAAGTGCCATAATTCTGGCAGAGCTATCTCTCTGGTGCATGCTGTTTTTTTTTTTTTTTTTTTTTTTTTTTTAATCTTCTTCATTCTTACACAGTATTGGTTACAAAGGGCCATTTTCATGAGCATGTATAATGTCCTTTGTGCACACTCTACCCCCATGCTCCTTCACCTGCTCCTCACCATTTTCTAGTTAGTCCCTTTGTTCCCAGCCTTTCACTTCTACCTTTATGTCGCATATATATGCATACTTTAAAAGATTGATTTTCATTTTTTTTTTTGTGGTATATATGTGTGTTTGCCACGTGTGTAGGTGCCCCCAGAGTCCAGAAGGAGGGACTCTGAGCTTGAATTACAGATGGTTGTGAGCCATTTGATGTGGGTGCTAGGAATCAAACTCTTGTCCTCTGGGAGCAATAATTGTTCTTAACCACTCGGACCATCTCGACAGTTCCATATATGCATGATTTCCTGTTTGTTTGTTTGTTTGTTTTTTGGATAAGATCTTAATGTATTGCTCAGGCTGGCCTTGAACTCATTGTCACCCAAGCTCGCTTACTGTGATATACTGTTTTAGCCTCAGCTAGCCATTGGAAAACCTTTTAGGTAAAGAGTGACATGTTCTATTTTGGCTTTGCAAGCTCTGTTTGCATTGTGGAAAATGCCCCCATTTTGTGTGCTCACTTAGACCTACCTTTGAGAGGTGGGAGTTCATCTGGTACATAAGGCAGGCTACCTGTTAGTGTCTGGGATGTTCTTGAATATATTGGAGGAGAGACATTGCTTTCTAGGTTTGAGTTCCATCTGTGTGATCTCACATGATTGTCTCTACTCCATAAGGATTACAGGGTGCCTACAGCTGCCAAGAAGTCCCTGTCCCATCATGGTGGGTAACTCCTAAAATCCAGCTGCCTGGTGGCTAGCTCTCAAACAAGGGCTGAATTTCTCAACATTTCTGTCTTTTCTTGTGATTGATCCCCTAGGATCACAGCCACCTTCGAGAGAATCCAGCGGGACTGCTGTAGCTCCAGAGACTCGGCACCAGCCCCCCAGTACAAACTGCTTTGGTAGCAGATCTCGGTAAGTACCCCCAGTTGGTGATGGCCCTGGGAAGGTGCTTGAGGCTATGGAAAACACACTGGCAGTGGCAAGGAACCACACATTTAGAAACTTGAAACTTTCTAGTCCCTGATGCGGTCTGCTAAGGAGTCCGTGGGGGAGTACAGTACTCCGCATTTTCGGGAGAGTCAGCAGTACACTGACCAAGATTGGGGCTGACTAGGTTGGCATTTGGGTAAGATGAGACCTGTTGAATAGACCTTGACCTTCTCTTATCCATCAGGGGCTGTGGTGGTCCTAATGCATGGAGAACATGGTTCTTTGGATGTAAAACTTTCTGACTGCATTTCTCTTTTGGGGGGTGGCTAATGGTTCTCATTCCAATGTAGGTTAAAACCTTCTATGCTGAGGGTCTGAGCTCATTTACACTTGTTATGCTTATTGTGGATGATGTGATTCTGCTTACTATTCCTTCTTATACCTGAATTTGAGGTCTAAACAAATTTCCATGGCAACTGAATTCTTAGGCAAGAGAATAGTTTTAAATGTATTGGATAGATGGTGGTGGTGGAGGAGGAGGAGGAGGAGGAGGAGGAGGAGGAGGAGGAGGATGTGTTTAGTGTTTATTGCAATGTACAAAATCCCCAGACATTTTCAGAAAGGGTATCATATGAATGTAGTTTGTGAATATTATCTTCTTACAGTGAGAAAATTGCTGTTGGAAATCTTCCCATGCAAATCCCAGAGGGTACAGAATAATGCTTTTGGGAAATAGAATTGTGTTCCAGCCAGTGTCCACAGCATCTGACAGATTCCCTTGAGTACAGAGGTCAGCTTCTTAATTGGTTTGTTGTGGCTTTATGAGGTTCAGGTGACCAGAACTTCTTGTTAGCAAGAGAGAGTGGATGTTTGGACCTTTGCCTTTGAGACCCCGGTTTCACTAGATGCTGAGAAGCTGCTTCTCTGGTCTCATTTCTCCTGGTTTGTCTAAAGTCACCTCAATTGAAGACCAGTCGCATTTTCTGTCACTTGCTGTGCTAGATGGCTTATGAGAGGTAATATATAGTTAGGTCTTACAGGGTTAGGACCTGTGATGTGTTTGGCAAGTATTGTATCAACAAAAGAATGATCCAGAACTGGAGGGAACAGAATCTCTTCAGTGGTGACTAGCTTGAGCAGGGGTGCCTCAGCATCTCTCCCTTCCAAAACTGGTTTCTTTTCTTTAGTGCTTAGTAACTACTTCCTTATTTTTCTTTTAGCTGGACTTGGAAGCTTTGGGTCAGACACATTGATGCCACTTAACTTGAGGCTCAAAGGATGACTCAAGCATGAGCCTTGCAAACATGAGGACCTGAGTTCAATTCCAGCACCCTCATAAAAGTTCTGGGCATGGTGTTACTTGTATTCTCAGTGGTGGTGGCAGCAGTGAGGGCGAACTGCAACAGGAGGTCCCTGACCAGCCAGCCTAGCAGCCTACCTGGAGAGATTCAGGCCGGTGGAAGACTGTTTTAAAGGAGGTAGAAAGCATTCCGGAAGTTATTCTCTGGCTTTCACACATATGTGCCTGCACATGTACACCTGTACACATGTACACATTTGAAAAAGAGAAGAAGTTAGATTAGATTCTGTAATCTCTTTTCTTTCCCTCCTTCCCCTCCCTCCCTCCCTCCCTCCCTCCCTCCCTTTCTTCCTTCCTTCCTTCCTTCCAGGAACTCATATATCACAGGCTGGCCTTGAGCTCCTGATCCTCCTGCCTTTTACCTCCTAAGTTCGGAAATTGTACACATCTCTTCACCACATCTGGATTAACAATACCTTTCCATTTGTTTGTTTGGCTTTTGGTTTTTCAAGACAGAGTTTCCCTGGGTAGCCTTGGAACTCACTCTGTAGACCAGGCTGGCCTCAAACTCAGAGATCCGCCTGCCTCTGCCTCCCGAGTGCTGGGATTAAAGGCATGTGCTTCCACCACCGCCCGGCTAGAGTGCCACGGTTTTCAGGTGGAGGTCAGAGGCTAATTTGCTGGAGTCAGGTCTCTTCCACCATATGGGTTCTGGGGATCCAACTCATTACCAGGCTTGGTAACAAGTGCCTTAACTCACTGAGCCATCTCACCAACCTTGACAAATACCTTTTTAATGAATACATTCATAGGTAAAAGTATTAAAAAAATGGTGAGAAAAGCAAGGTTCAAAAAGGTATATACTTGTAGTCCCAGATTACTAGAGCCAGAAATTTGAGGCCAGCCTGAGCAATATAGGGAGACTATGCGTCAATAAAAGCAAGTACAATAAAATGGATGGGAAAATAGTCTTGAATTCAAGAGAATGGTTGATTTTGGCCCAAGGACACAGGAATAAGAAAGGCTATAAAGAAAGTATGCCTAAGGTCATGCTGTTTCTTAGCCTGTGTGGTCATTCCTGAATGTTCCTCTTTTTCTTAAAAACTGACGATATGTTGTACATTTTCCTAGGTTTATGGGTATATTTCACAATATAATAACTGAATAAAAAGTACCACCTGCCACCCTAAGGAAACTGAGCAGCAGGGGTACTGGGGTTGAATTATTGTATGTTCTTGAAGACAGACTTCAGATTCCCAAAGGTTCTGTAATAGCTACTTACATATATTCTGCCTGGTTTCCTGTGTAACAGATTAGCAAGTATTTCTAAGGGGATGCTCCATGCTGGCCTCTTAGGAAATCCAGCCCCAACCCCCCACCCCACCCCTACCCCGACAGAGTTTCTCTGTGCAGCCCTGGCTATCCTGGAACTCATTCTGTAGACCAGGTTGGCCTCAAACTCAGAGATCTGCCTGCCTCTCTTGGCCTCCTGCTGGGACAAAAGGCCAGTACCACCTCAGTCTTACAATCTCAGACCTCAGAGTTCAGTGGGGGCTCAGAGTCCAGCTGAAAGCCTGCCCCCTCCAGGTAACACCAGGGCCTACTTCATCTTGGTAGCCTGAGAGGGCTGGACACAGTCTGTTCCACATTTGGGTACGGTAGAAACAGGTGTGATCTGTCCCCCAGACTTGTTTCCATTGGTGTGCATTGTCTTCTGTGCAGCGTTGTCCCTGAGGAGCCGGTGTGGGATGAAGGTCTGAGGAAAGCGAGTGCTTGCAGGCACAGAGAACATGTAAGGATCCCTCATGTTCTGTTTCTGTGCTGGACTGAGGCTGGCTTTGGACACTTTGTCAGCTTCGGTTGGGAAGGACTCCCATGTCCCTGGTGCAGTGCACCATCGTTCAGGGTCCCATGCAGGGTCTTTATAGTGAGTTTAATTTTAGTGGTGGGAGAGAGTTTCATGGAGCAGACAGATGCATGCAAGAGAGGGGACCAGTAATGGCAGGTGCAAGGCTGAGCATTGTGGGCTGGGGGTTTGTCCTTTGTCTAGACATTCAGGACATGCCACATGATCTTAGGAGCTAAGGAGACCCAATGGGATGGATGTATATGGAGGGAAGAGGAGCCCAATGGAAAGGGCTGTACTGGAACTGGCAGCCTTCGTTGGGCTTTCCTGTGGGTTAGAAATGGTTGTGAAATTCCAGGCTGAAGTTGGAAAGCCGGGGTTGTCTGGATTCTCATTGTGGTTTGCTGTTTCTTGGTCACTTGTGAACCTCTCTTTTCTTTCTTCCTCTCTGTTGTGTGAGGTGAGTGATGGCAGAGGAAATCCAGCCAACAGTACTGTCTGCGTGGGGCCCATTTCTTTCCTGGCCCAGCCTTGTGGGGCCCTCTGACATGAATGCCGGCTTCTGCTGGAAGGTCTGGGAAGGTTCCATAGACGAGGAAATGAAACAAAAAAAGAAAGTGTGTTTTTATTTACTTCTAGCTTCATAAGGTTGCTATTTTCCCCTCTAGTGTTAGAGACTGAATAGTTTATGTATGTTAGGCAGATGCTCTGCTATTGATCTAGGGGGTACACCCCCGCCATCTTTTTTATTTTTAATTTATTTTATTTGAGATAGAGTTTCACGGAGTTATCTAGGTTGACTTTTTTTTTTTTTTTTAAGATTTATTTATTTATTATGTATACAGAAGAGGGCCCCAGATCTCATTACAGATGGTTGTGAGCCACCATGTGGTTGCTGGGAATTGAACTTAGGACCTCTGGAAGAGCAGTCAGTGCTCTCCACCTCTGAGCCATCTCTCCAGCACCTAGGGAGACCTTCAACTCACTCTTGTAGCTGGGACTGGCCTTGAACTTGTGATCCTCCTGACTCAGCCTCCCCAATAGTTGGGATTATAGGCCTGTGTTACCAGGTCTGGTGGAGCTTTTCATTAATAGGTCTTTACAAGGGGGTCTTGGTCAAGAAGCTGGCTATGTGGGCTCAGTTTGTGGTCCTTTATTATGTGTAGATCTGTTTGTTTTGAAATAGTGAATGTGAATGTTTTCTGATACTGGGAGCTGAACCTAGAGCCTTGAGCATGTCACACAAGCATTCTAGAATCTAACTATACTCTCAGCACTCCATATGCACATTTGTGGTGAGGGATGGAGATCTGAAGGCCTTGAGTTTGCCCAGCTCCTTCCAGCTCTCATTAGTTCAGATCTGCATTTGAACATGTTCCTCCCAGTGACGTTCTCACTGTGACCGTTTTAGGACCTCCTTGTAATAGTTTTCCGTCTCCCTCTGTGACACTTCTTTTTTGTCCTGCTATGACGAAAACCTCTTAGATTTATTAGCTCCCTTGCCTTGGCATTAGTAGCCTCCCTCCGCCCCCAGATTGAAAAGAGCTGTATTCTGGGAAGCCTTTACAGCCGAGAGTCTCTGGTGATCTCTGAATAGCTCATGGGCTATGTCTGCAGACAGCGGATCACAGACCAGAAAGACAAATAAACTCAGGCGGGGGAGTCTGCTGGGAAGCCCTGCGAGGGCCAGGGGAGACTGGGGAAGCAAGGCTGACAGGAGAGAGGGACTTTGGGAGCCGAGCCTTCGGGCGCCGGGCCGTTCTTCCAGTCATTGCTGGCTGCTGCCGCCCTTCTTCATGGCCCTGACCAAAGCTGACCTGGAGATGTTACCCTGCCAGCCTGAAATGGAGGTTAGCACCTTTCTGCTTCCCTAAAATGTGCCTACAGTCTCATTAGTGTTGCTGGGAGGAGAAAGGAACACATGTAAACTCATTGCGTCATTCAGTGGCAACAGTCACAGTCCCGCTTCCAGGGAGTCCGCAGGCTGTCTTCTGAGCAGCTGAGACTACAGACAGCATCTGGGGCATTTTCACAAGTAATTGTGGAGATTAGTACCATCTAAATATGCATATGGATGTACTGATTACCTATTAATAAAAGGGACATTACTGTACATTTACTTACTTGTATCTGTTTATTTCATAGCTAGCTCTTGGCGTTTCCTCTGTAGGGTAGGAGCCAAGGGAGAGGTGGTGTGTCCCAGCCAGTTGAGTAGATCTAAGAGTTAGGAAACCTGCTCTGTGCAGTGAACACACCGAAAGCCAAGCTCACAGTAGTCATGGCAACAGAAAGGTGGAAAGGCACAGTATCTGATACTAAGGACTCTGCAGCAGAACCTTAGGCAACAATCACAAGTACCCATAGTGTGCACATGTTAGTGCACACACCCGTACACCCAGAGTGCTGGTGTGCGCGCAGGCGAGAGTGAAGTGTGTACAGATAGTTTGAAGGCGTTTGCTGACCCAGTGAAATGGGGTGGGACAGTCTACAAGTAGAGTGTTCTGTACCGACAAAGCAGGGAAAGTGGGAGAGCCTGGCTTACTGGGGATGGGAGTTCTTTAGTCATGCTGGTATGTACCATGTACCTCAATCCAGCCGCCACCTGCTTTTGTGTGTTTTGTTTTTGTAAAAGCCTTAGAGAGGAGCCCAGGTGACACATTGTCACTCAGAGGCCATTGTTAATGCTAGGCCTCTGGCTCAGTGGTGTTCATTCTGTGGGTTTTGACAAATTCGTGGTGTCTAGCCACAGGTCTAGGCTCGAGCACCAGAGCCTCTGGCCTCTCTGCTCTCTCTGACTCCGGCTCTGGTCCCTAATTGTCTTCATGTTTTTCCTTTTCTGGAATTCTGCTCACTGTGGAGCTGTTTTCCGTTTAGTGTCATTGACTTGGAATACAGTGAATTTCCGTTGAGTACTGAGTAGTATTCCATCATCTGGATCCAGCATGTTTTATTTATCTATGGGCTAACTGAAGTGTGCTTTAGTTAGTCCTGAATTTACTACCTATGAACAGAGCTGCAGTTGGTAGCAGCTTCTCATCAGTGCAGCCATATTATACCAGAACTTTCCGGGAAGAGGGGCTGGGAGTCTTCCATCGCTGGGGGAGGGGAGCTACATGGGAATGCCTGGCACACTACACTTCAGACTAAAATCAGAAACCAATTGAGAGGATTTCTCTTCCTTGCAGAAATTTACATTTTACCTTTTTTTGTTTGTTTTGTTTTATGATTTAGGGTTTTGTTTTGTTTTGTTTGTTTTTGTTTTTCTAGACAGGGTTTTTCTGTATAGCCCTGGCTGTCCTGGAACTTGCTTTGTAGACCAGGCTGGCCTGGAACTCAAGATCCTCCTGAGTGCTGGGATTAAAGGCATGCGCTACCACTGCCCGGCTCACTCTTAAATAGGTTTAAGCTTCCCCAGTCTAGAGTCAGGCAGGCCTCCATATGAAGACACACAACCCTGACTAAAAACTAAACCTAGTACAGACCATTGGATGTCACCATTTCAGCTGTTAGCTTCCTGTCTAGAATCTGTGTGGGCCTCAGTTCTCATCCGTCTCTGGCACATAGCTGCCACAGCCACAAGCTCCTAGCCCCAACAAGCAAGAGGATTTTTTTTTTTTTTTTTTTTTTTTTTTAAAGAATTGAATGGGGCTGGAGAGATGGCTCAGAGGTTAAGAGCACTGGCTGTTCTTCCAGAGGTCCTGAATTCAATTCCCAGCACCCACATGGTGGCTCACGACCATCTGTAATGAGATCTGGTGCCCTCTTCTGGCCTGCAGGGACACATGCGGACAGAACACTGTATACATAATAAATAAATTAAAAAAAAAAAAAGAATTGAATGAGGACTGGGCTTGAGCAGTAGAGAATAGAGAAGAGACAGAAAAAACACTTCAAGCTTCCTAGGAGGTCTAATCATGGAGGAGACTGGAGGACAAGGGGGATAGAGGGGACTCTCGGGCTCTTAAACTGTGCTGTCATCCTCAGAGAAAAGGAACGGCAGAGAGAGGGTGTGTGTCACATCCCCTTCAGTGTTGGCTTTGGTGCTGGGCAGGCTCCCTGAAGTAGTGCTGCTTGGCTGTGGGAAACGTCATCTTTCTGAAATGGGGGAGAAGATTGGAAGCCAAACTTCAGAGACCCAGACTCAAACACTGCGTTCTTTTTTAAAATTTTATTTATTATTATTATTTTTTATTTTGTCTGCATTGGTGTTTTGCCTGCACAAATGTCTATGTGAGAGTGTTTGATCCTTTGAAACTGAAGTTATAGACAGTTGTGAGCTGCCATTGGGTGCTTTGCAAGCCAGGTCCTTTGGAAGAGCAGGCAGTGTTCTTAACTGCTGAGCCATCTTTCCGGCCCCAAACACTGTATTCTTGGGCATGGACATCAGGCCAAGATAAAGGGGACCACAGTTTAGAACGCAGGACTGATATTCTAGGACTTCTCAGACCTAGAAATCTGTGGCTAAAAGCGGAGTTCTAGAGAGAAGTCAATGAAAAGAGCACGCATCTCGGAGGAATGCCTCTTTAGTTAAACTTGGGCCGTGTGGAGTGTGTGGAAAGAAGAGAGCAGAGCTGACAGCAGACGCTCGGCACGGACGAGGATGGTAAGAGAGCAGCTGTGCAGGCGTCAGTGGTGACTGCTGGGCTGGGCTGAGGCCAGCCCTCCAGTGTGCTGCTGGAGCTCCAGAGCCCCCTGGAAAGTACCAAGGTTAACGGAGGAGGTAATTTGTGATGCCCAACTTTCTAGCCTAAGTAGAGCGACTCCTTTCAAATGCTAAAACAGTTCTCTATATGAGGCTCCCCCCATTTTGTAATAGGTAAAGGTAGTATAGAACTAAAACCTGGAATTTATAGCGCTTTACAGTTTTGTGAAGTTATATACCCGTATTAGAGATTCAGCAAAGACACTGGTCTCAGTATTCTTTGTGCCTCTTATCATTACTTTCAGTTTATTTATTAACTTGCCTCCCTCTGGCATCTGCCTCCAGCATCCTATCAATGTTATATTGATACTATATTAAGTCACCCAGACCTCCTCGTGCAGCCTACTTCGTAATACCATGACTTAGTCCTTTCCACAAACATTCTGTGCCTCAGATTCGGTGGTGGAAATCTGAGAGCATTCCTTTTTTCTTCTTCTAATTTTATTGAACTTGATTATTTTAAACACCATGGTGGCATATGCATATAATCCCAGTGCTTGGGAGGGTAAGGCCATCGTGAGTACCTAGCAAGACTTGTCGTATTGCCTCTTCTCAAAAGTTTGATTTATGCAAAAATTATCAGTGTATTCCATAAAAGTGGAGGACAGTAATAAATTGGCCATTCAAGAGAGGAATCATGGTAACCTTTGAGCAAAGATTTGAGGAGGCAATTCCAGTTCCAGGGGATGTGATGCTCTTCTTGCCTCCACAGACACCAGGCACACATGTGATACACAGACATACTTACGTCACAAATATTCATACACATATTTTTTAAAAATGATGACACCTTGGTAGATACTCATTAAATATTATAGCTGGGCAGTGGTGGCACACACCTTTAATACCAGCACTCTGGAGGCAGAGCCAGGCGGATCTCTGTGAGTTCAAGGCCAGCCTGGTCTACAGAGCAAGATCCAGGACAGGCACCAAAACTACACAGAGAAACCCTGTCTCGAGTCCTTCCCCTCCCCCAAACAAAACAGTATTAGGTTAAACATAACAAATTAGACCCAAAAAGTTTCATTTTCTATGATTCTACTTGCATAACACTTGAGAAAAGGCCACATGACAGAGATAAATCCAGTCAGCAGTGGGTAGGGACCCAGGGGAAAGAACTTGGGGGCAGTGGAAATGCTCCATGTCTGGATGTGGTGGTGCTCATGTCACATTAATTACAAATCATCAAATGATGCCTGTAAAAAAGATAAATTGGGGGCTGGAGAGATGGCTTAGTGGTTAAGAACACTGAGCACCGACTGTTCTTCCATAGGATCTGGGTTCAATTCCCAGCACCCATATGACAGCTCACAACTGTCTGAGATTCCAGTTCCAGAGAATCTGACACCCTTACAGACACACATGAAGGCAAAAAATCCAATGCATACAAAATAAAAATAAATAAATTTAAAAAAAGATAAATTGTATATAAATTGTACCTTAATTAAAATGTCTCCTAAAATTATATTTTATTTATGGTGTGTGTGTGCCTGCATGAGCTCATGGGTACCACAGTGTGCAGATGCCTGTGGAGACCAGAGCCTTGGATCTCCTGAAACTGGATTTACAGGTAGTGTGTGCTACCTGATGTGCGTGCTGGGAACTGAACTAAGATCTACAGTGCTCTTGATGCGGAGCCATTTCTCCTGCTCCTAATTTTAAAATTGTAAGAAATCCTTTAGTTTAACATTAGCGAAGCTGTCTACCTCCAGCTGCCTTTTGATCCACTTGGCATTGTTTTCTTATTTAAAAAAAAATATTGGTTTTTTTTTTTTAAACTAATTTATTATGTCATCCACGCCCCACGCCCCCCCTCCCCCACCATGCTTGGTTTCTTGTTCCACCATGTAGGCTCCAGGGATCAAACTGAGGTCTTTGAGTAAGGCAACAGCCTCTTTACCAGTAACAGAGCTATCTCACAGACCCTGCTTGACCTTTGCCCTCATCCAGTTAAGGTCAGCCTTCTCAAAGGGGCTTTATGATGTGATTTCTTGTAAAAGCGTTTAATAGATTTTAAAACAAAAGGAACCAGTGTGATCATTTGTAACTTTGTAGTCTGTTGGTCTGTTTATGTTTCGTGGGATTCTTGGTATTTTTGGACTTGTCTCCATCCTCATGCCTCATAATTTCTGTCTGTTCTGCCTGTTTGGTTTCCCTGAATGTTTAGCCCAGAGTCAGGAGTGTGAGGGAGTGCCCCCATAATCCTAGCCTTTAGGGGCCCAAACAGTCTGGCTCTCATAGTGAGAACCCATTACAAAAAAGAAAAGAGAACTTTCTCAAAAGAAGCCCCCAAAATAAACTAAAAAGAATCTCGGTGAGTCGAAGGTGTTTTGACTCACTCGTCACTTGGTAACTGGATGTCACATTCTGAGTCTGGCAGTGTGAAGAGGCAAGAAGTGCCCTGTGCACTTCCTGTATTCATTATTTTCTGGTTGCCCCCTCCCTCCCCACCCTGCACCATACAGGGTTTCTCTTCTCTGTGAAATAGTCCTGACTGTCCTGGAATTTGCTTTGTAGGCCAGGCTGGTCTCAAACTCACTGAGCTCCTCCTGCCTCTGCCTCCCAAGTGCTGGAATTGAAGGTGTGTGTCGCCACTGCCCAGCTCTGTCTTTTTGATGATTTGTAGCATTTCTGTGCATTGAATCTACTTTGGGTGCTTACAAATGGCCTTTGAAGGAGACATGTTTTAATAACAGAGGGAAAAAGAAAAATTAATGAAGACCCAAAGTAGAATATGGTTCAGAATAAATGTTATTATTACTTTATCTTTTAAAATGATTTTTCGTATTTGTGTTTGGTATGTGTATATATATGTACGTGTGTTCATGTATGTAAATATATATATATATATAGTGTTGTGTGTATGTGTGTGTCTAAATGGTGTGGGTGTGGAGGTCAGGCAGCTTGCTGGAGTCAGTTCTCTCCTTCTACCAATGTGGGTTCCAGGGATTGAACTCAGGTCCTTGGGCATGGCAGCAGGGCCCGTACCTACTGAGCCATCTCACTGGCCCATTCAAGGTCTTTGCTGGTTTTGCCTTTAAAACTTTTTGTTTGTTTGTTTGGGTGCTGAGCTCAGACTGGAGCCTTGATTGAGTGTGCTTAAGCACACTTCCACTGAGTTACAGTCCCAACCCTCCCCATCCCCAAGTTTTATTTTCAATGAAATCATCATAGTTTTCTTTATTCTTGGAGAATAATGAGCTATCGAGTCGAAGGAATTCCTCCTCCTTCTTCTGTAGTTGATTGGTTTTCTTGCAGGAGGAGGTGTGCAGGGAGTGAGACTCCAGGCTGCGTGCCACGTCAGGGCAGTGTGCACCTCCTTCGTCTGTGTCCCCGGCAGAGCTCAGGACAGTGCCTCGCTGCACGTAGCAGCAGCTCGCTCAGTGTTGGCTGAGCTGAAAGAGCCTTGTGTTCTGGGCTTCACTTGCCAGGCCGTCAGGGTGGGTCTTGCCTACTGGTTCACATTCCTTTGCGCCCCAACTCTGAGGTGTGAGGACATGGCTCAGGAGCATGGGTGGAGGGGACTTTTTTAATAACTCCCTGCCCATTCCCGGTCTTTGACTCCCTTTCACACGGGTGGGGGTCTCTCAGCCTACCTGTTCCTCTTGTTTCCTCTGGGCCTTTCCCTGTGCTTGATATTCCCATATTGAACTTTTCTCATGAACTGTTCTTTTCAGGTCCCTGCAGCTTTTAAGACTGCCCCTAGACTCAGAGAAGAGTTACCAGGAAACCAAGGCCTGTTTCAGGCAAAATGTGTGAGGACCTGTACTCTGATTCTACCAGAAAAGAGTATTCTAACCCTTGAAGAACAACCAGGTCTCATACACAGTTGTCCAAAGTTTCGGGTGCTTATTGGGCCTTGAAAGGCTGTACCCCACAAAAGACGCAGCCCCTGCACTGCTGTCCCGTGGCAATGGGCCGGGGAGTCCAGAGAGGTGCCCTGAAGGGAGAGGGTGAGATGGGGGCACTGTGCAGAGGTTGTGCTGATGTTACTACCCAGCTGTAAGTTTGAGAAGTGGTACCTTTGTGACCTCCCACTTGTTAGGCCAGGAATGAAGACATGTCAGCTCTCTGGAGCTCTGGTTTTCTCTTCTGCCGTCTGCTGGGGAAAGCACTTTGCTTAGAGATGGGGCCTTGAGTTGCTCAATATTGAGTACAAAAACCAAGGTGCAATGGCTCTGCGTGGTGTTTGTATAACACGAAATGACTACTTGTGAGGCAAAGACAGGTGACTTACACTATGAATATCAAAGTTAGTCAGAGAGCTAGATAGCACGCCACCTCCTTATCTGTGCTGGCTGGTTCTGTGTCAACTTGACAGGGCTGGAGTCACCAGAGAGGCGGAGTCCTCAGCTGAGAAAACCCTCCAAAGGATCCAGCTGTAGGGCATTTTCTTGATTTGTGACTGATGGGGGAGGGCCCAGCTCATTGTGGGTGGGGCCAACCTGAGCTAATCAGGCTGAGCAAAGGATGAGAAACAACCAGTAAGCAGCACTCCTCCATGGCCTCTACATTAGCTCCTGCTTCCAGGTTCCTGCTCTGCTTGGGTTCCTGTCCTGACTTCCTTTGCGGATGAGCTGTGATGGGGAAGCGTAGGCCGAATAAACCCTTGATTTTGGTCATGATGTTTAATCATAGCAATAGGAACCCTAACTAAGTCATAATCCTAACACTTGGGAGGTAGAAGCAGGAGGGTCTGAGTTCAAGGCCAGTCTTAGGTACACAGGGAATGAAAGGCAAGCCTGGGCTAATCGATACTGTTTCAAAACAAACAAAATAAAATAATATTAGACAAATCAGGCTTGTGACCTTAGCAAGCACACCAGACCAGTGGAGTGCAGCCCCCTTGCCTGGACCATTTAAAAGAAGCACTTCAAGCCTGAGAGGTTGTAGGTACACTGACCTGTTACCTGAGTACTTGCTGTGAGCCTCTTCAGGAAAATGACACGGTGAAGGGTCTCTGCCTCTATCCACAGATCAGTTGCTGGTTCTTCTGCCTCTGGCATAACCCACTTCAGACTAACTCTTAGACTGCCTGCCACCCAGCCTGTATGCGGGTTCTCTGCACCTTGAACTATGCTTCATGAAACGCCTTATCTAGTTTGGAGACTTTCCATTGTGTCCTTAACATCTCTCTGCCTTCAGTGGAGCCTCTCTGAACCCTGGAGCCTCACGAAGGCTTTTCTAACCACTTTGTAAAACAGAGAGAGAGGGAGGGAGAGGAGAGAGGAGAGAGGGGAGAGAGGGAGAGAGGGGAGAGGGAAGAGAGGGGAGAGGAGAGAGGGGAGGGGGAGAGGAGAGAGGGGAGGGGGAGAGGAGAGAGGGGAGAGAGGGGAGAGGGGAGGGGGAGAGGAGAGAGGGGGGGGGGGAGAGGAGAGAAAAGAGAGGGGAGGGGAGAGGGGAGGGGGGGGAGAGAGAGGAGAGGAGAGAGGGGAGAGGGGTAAGTAGCCTGTGGTTGTGGATGGCCACAATATCCCAGTGAAATCAAGAACTATTTGGTGAAGTACAGGGACAGAACTGACATGGCTGACATTGTGGAGAGATGGAAGGTATCTGTGTTTCTGGTGCAGTTCACTTACAGTGGGTGATTGGCACACTCAGGGTTTAGAGAGGAAGAGAGCAGACAGAGAGGTAGGAGGGCAAGTAGCTGGAGGATGTCCACTGAACACTTCCTTTCTTTCTCCCTCCTGCTACATAGCTCCCTTTGTGACTTGTCATGCAGAACATTTAGAATAACACACAGTGTCCCTAGAACAGCCACCTCACACTAGCCCTGGGGGACTGATTTCCTGATCTTCCTACTCTAAAATCTATGGGCACTCAAATCCCACGGGTAAAGTGGTGTAGCATTTGGTAGTAACCTACCTACATCTTCCCAAATACCCTCTACACATACCCACTAAAGGCCGTGTAAATGATTTAGGGAATAATGTCAGAGAATAAAGTCTATCTGCATTTCAATACAGATGTCACCCCTACCCCCCAGTTCTTTTTGAGCCTCACTTAGTTGACTCTGTGGAGGTAGAACCCCTTGGTAGAGTGCCATACTAGGCCCAGTCAGTGGTCCCCTCAGGATTAGAACTGTCAGCCTAGGAGGCAGTGGGAGGCTGGGCTAAGACACACCCACTTCAGTAGGAAGAAGAGGGATTGGATAGACAACTCTCCTTGCAGGCCAGCCCCCTGCAGTTTCCTCTTCTGTGTTCTGTGGCCCACAGTCTCCTATCCCATGCCCTTGTAGTGCATGTATGTTCCGACAGTGTCACGGTCTCACATGCCGCTGTGTGCCGGGGAACCCTGCTGTGCTGAGTCAGTCACACACTTCCACTCCAAACTTGATCTGTCTTGCAAGTATGGCAGTGTTGGAGTTTTCTATCCCCTCCTCCTTCCTCCTTCCTTCCTTCCTTCCTCTCTCCCTCCCTCCCCTCCCTCCCTCCCTCCTCCTCCCTTCCTTCCTTTCTTTCTTTCTTTTTCTTTCTTTGTTTATCGAGACAGGGTTTCTCATTGTAGCCCTGGCTGTCCTGGAACTCACTCTGTAGACCTGGAACTCACCAGAAATCCACCTACCTCTGCCCCCTGAGTGCTGGGGATATTCAAGCCGTTCTCTGCTTATTGGAGTTTTCTGATCCGTGAAGCCCAATATGTAACCTGGAATTAGAGTAGATGTGGAACAATTAATTCTCTCTTAGGATGAACTTAGTCCATAAAGTAGCAGTCATTGGGAGGACCGCTGTCTCCTCTGGGCTGAGCAAAAGGCAGTCGCTTGTCTTCCTGTGATTTAGAATGACTGGGCAGTGTGTTCTCTCTGCTTTCCTGTCATTTCTGAGGCTGGCACTTAGAGCTTAGAGTGTGAATGGAGCCAGAAATCACTCGGGGAATGACTCAGATAGTCTCATTTGAGCTATAATGTGCTGCTTCCCATTCACGGCTCCCCCACCTCCTTTTTTTCTTTTTTAAATCTGTGCTTGAGTGAGGAGCTTTTAGAAGTATATGGGAAGAGTAGGCTTGCCCACAGACGCCTCTCAGCGTGGTGGAGGTGCTTCTTCTCCATCACCCTTTCCCTCCCTCCCTCCCGCTTCCCTTCCCTCCCTCCCTCTCTCTGTCTCCTCTACTTCTATTTTAAGTGCCCATTTCTTGCTGATTCTCTTACTGGAAACTGGGCCAGTGCCATTTAAACTTTTTCCCATGCTGCTATTAAAAGACAATGACCAGCTAAGAGTGTGGTGAGGACAGTGTGGTGAGCAGGTGGCCTCTTGATTCCAGGGCTCTCAGGTGAGTGTTGAGTCTGATCACACAGATTGGATAAGCTGACTAGGATGTTTTAGCATCTGTGCCTGTTCCGTTAAGTTGGAGGAAAGCCATCGCTTGTTAGCTCCTCAGACTTCTTTTTCCTGCTCTAGTGAGCAGGTCTGAGGTCAAAGAACCTCATGTTTGGCTGGGCGGTGATGGCACATGCTTTTAATCCCAGCACTTGGGAGGCAGAGGCAGGTGGATCTCTGAGTTCGAGGCCAGCCTGGTCTACAGAGTGAGTTCCAGGACAGGCTCCAAAGCTACACAGAGAAACCCTGTCTGGAAAAACAAATAAACAAAAGAACCTCATGTTCCAGGTTTCTTGCTGAGATAGACCAATGTGCTTGGCATCCGGAGTTGCCTAAATCACAATCCTATCAAATCCTTCTGTGTATGTGTGGTATTCTCTCACTGCCAGTTACCTGCCCTCTAAAATGTGTGCATATCCCCCCCCACCCCCAGTTAGTGGGATAGTTCTGCAGTGGCTGAAATATCCAAATTATTATCATTATTATTTTTAAGTTATGAAGTAAGCTGGGCATGCCTTTAATCCCAGTACTTGGGAGGCAGAGGTGGTTGGATTGAAGAGTCTGTCCACACCTTTTACTATAAAATACCTGGCTAGCTTATTTTTGAGTTTGAGACTTTGTGTTTTATAGGGAAGTCCTTTTGTAGTTCTGCATTTGCAGTCTGTGGACTGTCTTTTAATTTAATGTTTGTTGTGTTTGTTTTTGAGACAGGGTTTCTCTGTGTAGCCCTGGCTGTCCTGGAACTCACTCTGTAGACCAGGCTGGCCTCAAACTCCCTAGTGCTGGACTAAAGTTGTGCCCCACCACTGCCCAGCTTAATTTAATGTTTTAAGGCTTATTTTTTAATTATGTGAGGTGTGTATTTACATGTGGGTATGTGCATAATAAGTGCAGGTGCTGGTGGAGGCCAGAGGCATCAGAGCTCCTGAAGCTGGAGTTAGAGACATTTGTGAGCAGACTGATAGGTGATGGGAACTGAACTTGAGGCTCTGGAAAGCAGCAAGTACTCTTAGCTGCTGAGCTATGAAGTTCATTAACCGTCAGCAACGTTCACGCCCCTCTGCTTCTCATGCCACAGGACACTGGAAAGGCGAGAAAGCACTGCGGGAAAGCCAGAGGAGGTGGAGTGGAGGCCCTCCAACGGGAAGAGACCTTCCGTGACTGTGCATTTGAGCTGAGTTGTCCATGTTGCATTTTGTATCACATAGTGGAGAAACACACAACTGACCCCTGAACCTGCAGACAAGAACAAAGGCAGTGTTTTTGTCTCTGAGGAGAGCTGACAATTTTTCCTGATGGGCCGAACCTTGATCTGGGAAGTGTTTGGCCTAATGGCAGTGCTGTGACAGATCGGTGGAGTGCCGCCCTGCTCCCCAAGGCTGTGCCGAGCATAAGGTGGTAGACAAGAGGTGCTGAGATTGTTCTCTGTTAGCCCATCTCGGGTAAGAGTACTAGTTAGCGCAAGCCCCGACTTAGAGCTAAGCTCTGCCCTTCTTAGTCTCCCAGGTCAAAACGAACGAAGTTTCAAAGGAACCAAAAATAAATTGTCACATCTCTGTGTGTGATTGTTTTGGATTGTTTGGCAGAGAAAAGCATCTTTTTCATCCCATATGGGCCAATGGAAATAAAAACCTCTTTACAAATGTGATTCTGGTTTAAGTCTCTGGGGAGGCCTGAGTGTATTCCCTATAAGATGGTTGGCTGGGGAGGAACTGTGTAGCCTTGTGGAGATACACACTAGCAAACAAACTAGCAGCTGAATGAAAACTGGATTAGTCAGTGTCCCCTGCACTGACTGAGTGTGTTGGCAATGTGGTAGTTTTGTTCGCGTTTTGATCTGTCATGAAAATTGTCTACTTCTGGATCTAGCAGGAATGATTTCATGGAGTCTGAAGGTCTGGGTGGTTGTATTCTCTCTCCTTTTCCTCATTAAATGTTTTTGTTTAGGTGTGATGTAAGTATGGGAACTTCTCAGAGAAGCACACTTCCTTGTACCTCAGGTGAAGTGTGAACTCCAGTCAAGGCAGGTCCACGGGTGGGCAGGCATCTCAGTGGTTTGGGAAAGAGCATTACCTGCTGAGGAAGAGTCTGCCTGGTCTGGAGGGATGGCTTCCCAGTGGGAGCACTGCGCTTCCTGCTGAGACCTGGGTTCGGTTCCCAGCACCTACATGGCCGTCGCAAGTCATCCATACTTCCAGTTCTGAGGAGTCTGATACTTCCTGACCTCAACCACATCAGGCCCATGGTAACACTAACATACACAAAGCAAAATAAATACACTAACAAATAAATAATCTTTCCCTCCCCCCACTAAAAAAAAAACAAAACAAAACAAAAACAAACAGGCCTTGCACTGGGCTGTGAGCTTTGCTTGAGGTATTTTTGGGTTGCCTCTCTTTTTTGGTTTATTTGTTTTGTGGGTCCTGTCTATTATTTGTGTGCTTCACATGGACGAGCAACGCATCTCTCATTGATTCATTCAGTTGTATTAACTGAAATAAATACCTGGTACATAGTAGGTCTTAATCCGCCGCTGGCCACATGACAGTGGGCAAAACTCGAGACTATCCTTGAAGTTCTCTAACCTCTGTTGGCAGTGGGGGGGGAGGGGATGACAATCCAGTGAGTAAGTACAGGCAAGAACACCTAAGTGTCACCATTGACAGGGACCTCTGACAGAGGGGCAGGCTCTGATGTCTGAGGTTCTGTCATCTGCGGGCACCTCGTCGAATGAGGGGTCTTCTCGGGAAGTCGAGAGCTGGCCTATGATTCGGACAGTGGGAGAAAGGAGTGGGTCGGGTCTGTGATGAAAACAGCAGTATGGGGTGACTGGATGCTTAGGGAGCAGCAGGAAAGGATTGCAGAGGTGGGTCTAACTCTGAGTATGCCACTCAGAGCCCATTGGTCCAGGATGTGGTGAAGCATTTACCCTGAGAAACAGAAAGGCTGGCTGCTCAAGGATGCTGTTTTCCCTCCTCCTGTCTTCAGGGTGTCACTCGTAACTTGGGCTGCCCTGGGGGCTCCCTGTGTGGACCATGTCAGCTTTGAATTCATAGAGATCCATCTGCCTCTCTCATCAAAGGTGGTGGCACCACCGTGCCTGGCTAAATCTGTTGTTTTTGTTCTGTGTGTTTTCTTGTTTTTTGGTTTTTTTAGACAGAATCTCACTATGTAGTCTCTAGCTGACCTTAGAACTCACTATGGCCCAAAAGCTACAGAGACCCCATGGCTTAAAAGACTAGTGCTACCTCAGCCTGGCCTCTTTTAAAACAACATTTTGTTATTTACATTTAGAATTTAATCGTGGGGACAAGTGTGGAGGTCCCAGGACAAACCTTTGTGGAAATGACTCTGTCCTGAGTGGATCTAGGGCCATTGAACCCCAGGTTGTCAGATGTGGTTGACAAGTGCCATAATTCTGGCAGAGCTATCTTCCTGGTGCATGCTGTTTTTTTTTTTTTTTTTTTTTTTTTTTAATCTTCTTCATTCTTACACGTTTGGTTACAAAGGGGCCATTTTTCATGAGCATGTATATGGTCCTTTGTGCACACTCTACCCCATTGCTCCCTTCACCTGCTTCCTCACCATTTTTCTAGTTAGTCCCTTTGTTCCAGCCTTTCACTGTTCTACCTTTATGTCGGCATATATATGCATACTTTAAAAGATTGATTTCATTTTTTTTTTTGTGGTATAATATGTGTGTTTTGCCACGGTGTGTAAGGTGCCCCCAGCAGTCCAGAAGGAGGGACTCTTGAGCTTGAATTACAGAGGTGGTTGTGAGGCCATTTGATGTGGGTGCTAAGGAATCAAACTCGTGTCCTCTGGAGCATATAATTGTTCTTAACCCACTCGGACCCGCATCTCGTGACAGTTCCATATGATGCATGATTTCCTGTTTTGTTTGTTTGTTTGTTTTTTGGATAAGATCTTAATGTATTGCTCAGGCTGGCCTTGACTTCATTGTCACCCAAGCTCGCTTACTGTGTATACTGTTTTAGCCTCAGCTAGCCATTGGAAAAACTTTTAGGTAAAGAGTGACATGGGTCTATTTTTGGCTTTGCAAGCTCTGTTTTGCATTGTGGAAAAGCCCCATTTGGTGTGCTCACTTAGACCTACCTTTGAGAGGTTGGGAGTTCATCTGGTAAATAAGGCAGGCTACCTGTTAGTGTCTGGGAGTTCTTTGAATATATTGGAGAAGAGCACATTTGCTTTCTAGTTTGAGTTCCATCTGTGTGATTCACACTGATTGTCTCTACTCCATTAAGGATTACAGGGGCCTAAGCTGCCAAGAAGTCCCTGTCCATCATGGTGGGTAACCCTAAAATCCAGCGGCCTGGTGGCTAGCTTCTCCAAACAAGGGTGAATTTCTCCCACATTTCTGTCTTTTCTGTGGAATTGATCCTCCTAGGATCCCACAGCCAAAACCTTCGAGAGAATTCCAGCGGGACTGTGTAGCTCAGAGACTCGGCACCAGCCCCCCCAGTACAACTGCTTTTGGTAAGCAGATCTCGGTAAGTACCCCCCAGTTGGTGATATGGCCCTGGGAAGGGTTTGGCTTGAGGCTATGGAAAACACACTGGCAGTGGCAAGGACCACACACATTAGAACACTTGAAACTTTCTAGTCCCTTGATGCGGTCTGCTAAGGAGTTCCGTGGGGGGATGTACAGTACTCCGATTTCGGAGAGTCAGCAGTACAACTGACCAAGATTTTGGGGCTGACTAGGTTGGCATTTGGGTAAGATGAGACCTGTTTGAATAGACCCTTGAACCTTCTCTCTTATCCATCAGCGGGCTGTGGTTGGTCCTAATGCATGGAGAACATGGTCTTTGGATTGTAAACTTTCATTGACTGCATTTCTTTTTTGGGGGTGGCTAATGGTTCTCATTCCATGTAGGTTAAAACCTTCTATGCTGAGGGGTCTGAGCTCATTTACACTTGTATGCTTATTGTGGATGATGTGTTCCTGCTTACTATTCCTTCTTATACCTGAATTTGACGGTCTAAACCAAATTCCAATGGCAACTGAATTTTAGGCAAGAGAATAGTTTAATGTATTGGATAGCATGGTGGTGGAGGGAGGAGGAGGAGGAGGAGGAGGAGCGAGGAAGGAGGAGGAAGGAGGATGTGGGTTTTGGGTGGTTTTTACTTGCAATGTACAAAATCCCCAGACTTTTCAGAAAGGGTATCATGAATGTAGTTTTGTGAATATTATCCTCTTACAGTGAGAAAACTTGCTGTTGGAAATACTTCCCATGCAAAATCCAGAAGGTACAGAATAATATGCTTTTGGGAAATAGAATTTCGTGTTCCAGCCAGTGTCCACAGCATACTGGACAGATTCCCTTGAAGTACAGAGGTCAGGCTTTCTTAATTGGTTTGTTGGTGGCTTTATGAGGTTCAGGTTGACCCAGAACTTCTTGTTGGCAAGAGAGAGTGGATGTTTGGACCTTTGCCTTTGAGACCGCGGTTTCACTAGATGCTGAGAAGCTGCTTCTCTGGTCGTCATTTCTCCTGGTTTGTCTAAGTCACCTCAATTGAAGACCAGTCCCATTTCCTGTCACTTGCATGTGCTAGATGGCTTATGGAGAGGTAATTATAATAGTTCGGTCCTTACAGGGTTTAGGACCTGTGATGGTTGGCAAGTATTGTAATCAACAAAAGAATGATCCAAGAACTGGAGGGGAAACAGAATCTCTCTCAGTGGTGACTAGCTTGAGCAGGGGTGCCTCAGCATCTCTCCCTTTCCAAAAACTGGTTTTTTTTCTTTAGTCGCGTTATACAGTACTTCCTTATTTTTCTTTTAGCTGGATTGAGCTTTGGGTCAGACACATTGATGCCACTTAACTTGAGGCTCAAAGGATGACTTTCAAAGCAGACGCCTTGCAAACATGAGGACCTGAGTTCAATTCAGCACCCTCAATAAGTTCTGGGCATGGTGTTACTTGATTCTCAGTGTGGGTGCACGCAGTGAGGGCGAACCTGCAAAGGAGGTCCCTGACCAGCCAGCCTAGCGCCTAACCTGGAGAGATTCAGGCCGGTGGGGAAGACTGTTTCTAAAGGAGTAGAAAAGCATTCCGGAAGTTATTCTCTGGCTTTCACACATTATGTGCCGGCACATGTCACACCTGTCACACATGTACACATTTGAAAAAGAGAAGAAGTTAGATTAGATTCTGTAATCTCTTTTCTTCCCTCCTTCCCTCCCTCCCTCCCTTCCCTCCCTCCCTTTCTTCCTCCTTCCTTCCTTCCAGGAACTCATATATCACAGGCTGCCTTGGACTCCTGATCCTCCTGCCTTTTTACCTCACTAAGATTCGGAAATTGTACACATCTCTTCACCACACTGCTGGATTAACCATACCTTTCCATTTGTTTGTTTGGCTTTTGGTTTTTCAGACAGAGTTTCCCCTGGGTAGGCCTTGGAACTCAACTCTGTAAGACCAAGGCTGGCCTCAAACTCAAGGATCCGCTGCCTCTGCCTCCCGAGTGTTGGATTAAAGGCATGTGCTTCCACACACGCCCGGCTAGGAGTGCCACGGTTTTTCAGTGGAGGTCAGAGGCTAATTTGCTGGAGTCAGGTCTCTCTTCCAACCCTATGGGTTTCTGGGATCCAACTCATTACCAGGCTTGGTAAAAAGTGCCTTCAACTCACTGAGCCATTCTTAACAAACCTTGACAAAATACCTTTTAATGATTACATTCATAGGTAAAGATTTAAAAAATTGTGAGAAAAAGCAAGGTTCAAAAAGGTATATACTTGTCAGTCCCCAGATTACTAGAGCCAGAAATTGAGGCAGCTGAGCAACTATAGGGAACTATGCGTCAATAAACAGCAAGTACAATAAAATGGATGGGAAAACTAGTCTTGAATTCAAGAGAATGGTTGATTTTTGGCCCAAGGACACAGGAATTAAGAAGGCTATAAAAGAAAGTATGCCAAGGTCATGCTGTTTCTTAGCCTGTGGTGGTCTCCTGAATGTTCCTCTTTTTCTTAAAAACTGAACGATATGTTGTTACATTTTCCTAGGTTTATGGCGTACTATTTCACAATATAAATAACTGACATACAAAGTACCCCTCGCCACCCTAAGATAACTGAGCAGCAGGGGTACTTGGGGTTGAATTATTGGTATGTTCTTGAAGCGACAGATTCAGATTCCCAAAAGGTTCGTAATAGCACTTACATATATTCTGCCTGGTTTCCTTGTAACAGATTAGCAAGTATTTCTAAGGGGATCTCCATGCTGGCCTCTTAGGAAATCCAGCCCCACCCCCAACCCACCCTACCCGACAGAGTTTCTGTGCAGCCCTGGCTATCCTGGAACCATTCTGTAGACCAGGTTGGCCTCAAACTCAGAGATCTGCCTGCCTCTCTTGGCTCCTGCTGGGACAAAAGGCCAGTACCACCTCAGTCTTACAATCTCAGACCTCAGAGTTCAGTGGGGCTCAGAGTCCAGCTGAAAGCCTGCCCCCTCCAGGTAACACCAGGGCCTACTTCATCTTGGTAGCCTGAGAGGGTGGACACAGTCTGGTTCCACATTTGGGTACGGTAGAAACAGGTGTGATCTGTCCCCAGACTTGTTTCCATTGGTGTGCATTGTCTTCTGTGCAGCGTTGTCCCTGAGGAGCCGGTGTGGGATGAAGGTCTGAGGAAAGCGATGTGCTTGCAGGCACAGAGAAATGTAAGGATCCCTCATGTTCTGTTTCTGTGCTGGACTGAGGCTGGCTTGGACACTTTGTCAGCTTCGGTTGGGAAGGACTCCCATGTCCTGGTGCAGTGCACCATCGTTCAGGGTCCCATGCAGGGTCTTTATAGTGAGTTTATTTTAGTGGTGGGAGAGAGTTCATGGAGCAGACAGATGCATGCAAGAGAGGGGACCAGTAATGGCAGTGCAAGCTGAGCATTGTGGGCTGGGGGTTTGTCCTTTGTCTAGACATTCGGACATGCACATGATCTTAGGAGCTAAGGAGACCCAATGGGATGGATGTATATGGAGGGAAGAGGAGCCCAATGGAAAGGGCTGTACTGGAACTGGCAGCCTTCGTTGGGCTTTCCTGTGGGTTAGAAATGGTTGTGAAATTCCAGGCTGAAGTTGGGAAAGCCGGGGTTGTCTGGATTCTCATTGTGGTTTGCTGTTTCTTGGTCACTTGTGAACCTCTCTTTCTTTCTCCTCTCTGTTGTGTGAGTGAGTGATGGCAGAGGAAATTCCAGCCCAACGTAACTGTCTGCGTGGGCCCATTTCTTTCCTGGCCCAGCCTGTGTGGGGGCCCTCTGACATGAATGCCGGCTTCTGCTGGAAGGTCTGGAAGGTTCCATAGACGAGGAAATGAAACAAAAAAAGAAAGTGTGTTTTTATTTTACTTCTAGCTTCATAAGGTTGCTATTTCCCTCTAGTGTTAGAGACTGAATAGTTTATGTATGTTAGGCAGATGCTCTGCTATTGATCTAGGGGGTCACCCCCGCCATCTTTTTTATTTTTAATTTATTTTATTTGAGATAGAGTTTCACGGAGTTATCTAGGTTGACTTTTTTTTTTTTTTTTAAGATTTATTTATTTATTATGTATACAGAAGAGGGCCCCAGATCCTCATTACAGATGGTGTGGAGCCACCCAGTGGTTGCTGGGAATTGAACTTAGGACCTCTGGAAGAGCAGTTAGTGCTCTCCCACCTCTGAGCCATCTCTCCAGCACCTAGGGAGACCTTCAACTCACTCTTGTAGCTGGGACTGGCCTTGAACTTGTGATCCTCCTGACTCAGCCTCCCCAATAGTTGGGATTATAGGCCTGTGTTACCAGGTCTGGTGGAGCTTTTCATTAATAGGTCTTTACAAGGGGTCTTGGTCAAGAAGCTGGCTATGTGGGCTCAGTTTGTGGTCCTTTATTATGTGTAGATCTGTTTGTTTTGAATAGTGAATGTGAATGTTTTCTGATACTGGGAGCTGAACCTAGAGCCTTGGCATGTCACACAAGCATTCTAGCATCTAACTATACTCTCAGCACTCCATATGCACATGTGTGGTGAGGGATGGAGATCTGAAGGCCTTGGGTTTGCCCAGCTCCTTCCAGCTCTCATTAGTTCAGATCTGCATTTGAACATGTTCCTCCCAGTGACGTTCTCACTGTGACCGTTTTAGGACCTCCTTGTAATAGTTTTCTGTCTCCCTCTGTGACACTTCTTTTTGTCCTGCTATGACGAAAAACCCTCTTAGATTTATTAGCTCCCTTGCCTTGGCATTAGTAGCCTCCTCCGCCCCCAGAATTGAAAAAGAGCTGTATGTCTGGGAAGCCTTTACAGCCGAGAAGTCTCTGTGATCTCTGAATAGCTCATGGCTATGTCTGCAGACAGCGGATCCCAGACCAGAAAGACAAATAAACTCAGGCGGGGGAGTCTGCTGGGAAGCCCTGCGAGGGCCAGGGGAGACTGGGGAAGCAAGGCTGACGGAGAGAGGGACTTTGGGAGCCGAGCCTTCGGGCGCCGGGCGTTCTTCCAGTCATTGCTGGCTGCTGCCGCCTTCTTTCATGGCCCTGACCAAAGCTGACCTGGAGATGTTACCCTGCCAGCCTGAAATGGAGGTTAGCACCTTTCTGGCTTCCCTAAAATGTGCCTACAGTCTCATTTAGTGTTGCTGGGAGGAGAAAGGAACACATGTAAACTCAGTGCGTCATTTCAGTGGCAACAGTCACAGTCCCGCTTCCAGGGAGTCCGCAGGCTGTCTTCTGAGCAGCTGAGACTACAGACAGCATCTGGGGCATTTTCACAAGTAATTGTGGAAGATTAGTACCATCTAAATATGCATATGGAT
Source organism: Onychomys torridus (assembly GCF_903995425.1). NCBI lineage: Eukaryota > Metazoa > Chordata > Mammalia > Rodentia > Cricetidae > Onychomys > Onychomys torridus. The sequence continues at coordinate 35,257,593 of NC_050447.1, forward strand.
GTTACTGATTAACCTATTAATAAAAGGGACATTCACTGTACATTTACTTACTTGTATCTGTTTTCATTTCATAGCTAGCTCTTGGCGTTTCCTCTGTAGGGTAGGAGCCAAGGAGAGGTTGGGTGTGTCCCAGCCAGTTGAGTAGATCTAAGAGTTAGGAAAACCTGCTCTGTGCAGTGAAACACACCGAAAGCCAAGCTCACAGTAGTCATGGCAACAGAAAGGTGGAAAGGCACAGTAATCTGATACTAAGGACTCTGCCAGCAGAAACCTTAGGCAACAATCACAAGTACCATAGTGGGCACATGTTAGTGCACACACCCGTACACCCAGAGTGCTGGTGTGCGCGCAGGCGAGAGTGAAGTGTGTACAGATAGTTTGAAGGCGTTTTGCTGACCAGTGAAATGGGGTGGGACAGTCTACAAGTAGAGTGTTCTGTACCGACAAAAGCAGGGAAAGTGGGAGAGCCTGGCTTTACTGGGGATGGGAGTTCTTTAGTCATTGCTGGTATGTACCATGTACCTCAATCCAGCCGCCACCGTGCTTTGTGTGTTTTGTTTTTGTAAAAAGCCTTAGAGAGGAGCCCAGGTGACACATTGTCACTCAGAGGCCATTGTTTAATGCTAGGCCTCTGGCTCAGTGGTGTTCATTCTGTGGGTTTTGACAAATTCGTGGTGTCTAGCCACAGGTCTAGGCTCGAGCACCCAGAGCCTCTGGCCTCTCTGCTCTCTCTGACTCCGCTCGGTCCTAATTGTCTTCATGTTTTTCCTTTTCTGGAATTCTGCTCACTGTGGAGCTGTTTTCCGTTTAGTGTCATTGACTTGGAATACAGTGAATTTCCGTTGAGTCTGAGTAGTATTCCATCATCTGGATCCAGCATGTTTTTATTTATCTATGGGCTAACTGAAGTTGTGCTTTAGTTATGTCTGAATTTTACTACCTATAACAGAGCTGCAGTTGGTAGCAGCTTCTCATCAGTGCAGCCATATTATACCAAGAACTTTCCGGGAAGAGGGGCTGGGAGTCTTCCATCGCTGGGGGAGGGAGCTACATGGGAATGCCTGGCACACTACACTTCAGACTAAAATCAGAAACCAATTGAGAGGATTTCTCTTCCCTTGCAGAAATTTACATTTTACCTTTTTTTGTTTGTTTTGTTTTATGATTTAGGGTTTTTGTTTGTTTTGTTTGTTTTTTGTTTTCTAGACAGGGTTTTTCTGTATAGCCCTGGCTGTCCTGGAACTTGCTTTGTAGACCAGGCTGGCCTGGAATCAAGATCCTCCTGAGTGCTGGGATTAAAGGCATGCGCTACCCACTGCCGCGCTCACTCTTAAATAGGTTTAAGCTTCCCCAGTCTAGAGTCACGGCAGGCCTCCATATGAAGAACACAACCCTGACTAAAAACTAAAACCTAGTACAGACCATTGGATGTCACCATTTCAGCTGTTAGCTTCCTGTCTAGAATCTGTGTGGCCTCAAGTTTCATCCGTCTCTGGCACATAGCTGCCACAGCCACAAGCTCCTAGCCCCAACAAGCAAGAGGATTTTTTTTTTTTTTTTTTTTTTTAAAGAATTGAATGGGGCTGGAGAGATGGCTCAGAGGTTAAGAGCACTGGCTGTTCTTCCAGAGGTCCTGAATTCAATTCCCAGCACCCACATGGTGGCTCACGACCATCTGTAATGAGATCTGGTGCCCTCTTCTGGCCTGCAGGGACACATGCGGACAGAACACTGTATAACATAATAAATAAATTAAAAAAAAAAAAAAGAATTGAATGAGGACTGGGCTTGAGCAGTAGAGAATAGAGAAGAGACAGAAAAAACACTTCAAGCTTCCTAGGAGTCTAATCATGGAGGAGACTGGAGGACAAGGGGGATAGAGGGGACTCTCCGGGCTCTTAAACTGTGCTGTCATCCTCAGAGAAAAAGACGGCAGAGAGAGGGTGTGTGTCACATCCCCTTCAGTGTTGGCTTTGGTGCTGGGCAGGCTCCCTGAAGTAGTGCTGCTTGGCTGTGGGAAACGTCATCTTTCTGAAAGGGGGAGAAGATTGGAAGCCAAACTTCAGGACCCAGACTCAAACACTGCGTTCTTTTTAAAATTTTATTTATTATTATTATTTTTTATTTTGTCTGCATTGGTGTTTTGCCTGCACAAATGTCTATGTGAGAGTGTTTGATCCTTTGAAACTGAAGTTATAGACAGTTGTGAGCTGCCATTGGGTGCTTTGCAAGCCAGGTCCTTGAAGAGCAGGCAGTGTTCTTAACTGCTGAGCCATCTTTCGGCCCACTAACACTGTATTCTTGGGCATGGACATCAGGCCAAGATAAAGGGGACCACAGTTTAGAACGCAGGACTGATATTCTAGGACTTCTCAGACCTAGAAATCTGTGGCTAAAAGCGGAGTTCTAGAGAGAAGTCAATGAAAAGAGCACGCATCTCGGAGGAATGGCTCTTTAGTTAAAACTTGGGCCGTGTGGAGTGTGTGAAAGAAGAGAGCAGAGCTGACAGCGGACGAGGATGGTAAGAGAGCAGCTGTGCAGGCGTCAGTGGTGACTGCTGGGCTGGGCTGAGGCCAGCCCTCCAGTGTGCTGCTGGAGCTCCAGAGCCCCCTGGAAAGTACCAAGGTTAACGGAGGAGGTAATTTGTGATGCCCAACTTTCTAGCCTAAGTAGAGCGACTCCTTTCAAATGCTAAAACAGTTCTCTATATGAGGCTCCCCCCATTTTGTAATAGGTAAAGGTAGTATAGAACTAAAACCTGGAATTTATAGCGCTTTACAGTTTTGTGAAGTTATATACCCGTATTAGAGATTCAGCAAAGACACTGGTCTCAGTATTCTTTGTGCCTCTTATCATTACTTTCAGTTTATTTATTAACTTGCCTCCCTCTGGCATCTGCCTCCAGCATCCTATCAATGTTATATTGATACTATATTAAGTCACCCAGACCTCCTCGTGCAGCCTACTTCGTAATACCATGACTTAGTCCTTTCCACAAACATTCTGTGCCTCAGATTCGGTGGTGGAAATCTGAGAGCATTCCTTTTTTCTTCTTCTAATTTTATTGAACTTGATTATTTAAACACCATGGTGGCATATGCATATAATCCCAGTGCTTGGGAGGGTAAGGCCATCGTGAGTACCTAGCAAGACTTGTCGTATTGCCTCTTCTCAAAAGTTTGATTTATGCAAAAATTATCAGTGTATTCCATAAAAGTGGAGGACAGTAATAAATTGGCCATTCAAGAGAGGAATCATGGTAACCTTTGAGCAAAGATTTGAGGAGGCAATTCCAGTTCCAGGGGATGTGATGCTCTTCTTGCCTCCACAGACACCAGGCACACATGTGATACACAGACATACTTACGTCACAAATATTCATACACATATTTTTTAAAAATGATGACACCTTGGTAGATACTCATTAAATATTATAGCTGGCAGTGGTGGCACACACCTTTAATACCAGCACTCTGGAGGCAGAGCCAGGCGGATCTCTGTGAGTTCAAGGCCAGCCTGGTCTACAGAGCAAGATCCAGGACAGGCACCAAAACTACACAGAGAAACCCTGTCTCGAGTCCTTCCCCTCCCCCAAACAAAACAGTATTAGGTTAAACATAACAAATTAGACCCAAAAAGTTTCATTTTCTATGATTCTACTTGCATAACACTTGAGAAAAGGCCACATGACAGAGATAAATCCAGTCAGCAGTGGGTAGGGACCCAGGGGAAAGAACTTGGGGGCAGTGGAAATGCTCCATGTCTGGATGTGGTGGTGCTCATGTCACATTAATTACAAATCATCAAATGATGCCTGTTAAAAAAAGATAAATTGGGGCTGGAGAGATGGCTTAGTGGTTAAGAACACTGAGCACCGACTGTTCTTCCATAGGATCTGGGTTCAATTCCCAGCACCCATATGACAGCTCACAACTGTCTGAGATTCCAGTTCCAGAGAATCTGACACCCTTACAGACACACATGAAGGCAAAAAATCCAATGCATACAAAATAAAAATAAATAAATTTAAAAAAGATAAATTGTATATAAATTGTACCTTAATTAAATGTCTCCTAAAATTATATTTTATTTATGGTGTGTGTGTGCCTGCATGAGCTCATGGGTACCACAGTGTGCAGATGCCTGTGGAGACCAGAGCCTTGGATCTCCTGAAACTGGATTTACAGGTAGTGTGTGCTACCTGATGTGCGTGCTGGGAACTGAACTAAGATCTACAGTGCTCTTGATGCGGAGCCATTTCTCCTGCTCCTAATTTTAAAATTGTAAGAAATCCTTTAGTTTAACATTAGCGAAGCTGTCTACCTCCAGCTGCCTTTTGATCCACTTGGCATTGTTTTCTTATTTAAAAAAAAATATTGGTTTTTTTTTTTTAAACTAATTTATTATGTCATCCACGCCCCACGCCCCCCCTCCCCCACCATGCTTGGTTTCTTGTTCCACCATGTAGGCTCCAGGGATCAAACTGAGGTCTTTGAGTAAGGCAACAGCCTCTTTACCAGTAACAGAGCTATCTCACAGACCCTGCTTGACCTTTGCCCTCATCCAGTTAAGGTCAGCCTTCTCAAAGGGGCTTTATGATGTGATTTCTTGTAAAAGCGTTTAATAGATTTTAAAACAAAAGGAACCAGTGTGATCATTTGTAACTTTGTAGTCTGTTGGTCTGTTTATGTTTCGTGGGATTCTTGGTATTTTTGGACTTGTCTCCATCCTCATGCCTCATAATTTCTGTCTGTTCTGCCTGTTTGGTTTCCCTGAATGTTTAGCCCAGAGTCAGGAGTGTGAGGGAGTGCCCCCATAATCCTAGCCTTTAGGGGCCCAAACAGTCTGGCTCTCATAGTGAGAACCCATTACAAAAAAGAAAAGAGAACTTTCTCAAAAGAAGCCCCCAAAATAAACTAAAAAGAATCTCGGTGAGTCGAAGGTGTTTTGACTCACTCGTCACTTGGTAACTGGATGTCACATTCTGAGTCTGGCAGTGTGAAGAGGCAAGAAGTGCCCTGTGCACTTCCTGTATTCATTATTTTCTGGTTGCCCCCTCCCTCCCCACCCTGCACCATACAGGGTTTCTCTTCTCTGTGAAATAGTCCTGACTGTCCTGGAATTTGCTTTGTAGGCCAGGCTGGTCTCAAACTCACTGAGCTCCTCCTGCCTCTGCCTCCCAAGTGCTGGAATTGAAGGTGTGTGTCGCCACTGCCCAGCTCTGTCTTTTTGATGATTTGTAGCATTTCTGTGCATTGAATCTACTTTGGGTGCTTACAAATGGCCTTTGAAGGAGACATGTTTTAATAACAGAGGGAAAAAGAAAAATTAATGAAGACCCAAAGTAGAATATGGTTCAGAATAAATGTTATTATTACTTTATCTTTTAAAATGATTTTTCGTATTTGTGTTTGGTATGTGTATATATATGTACGTGTGTTCATGTATGTAAATATATATATATATAGTGTTGTGTGTATGTGTGTGTCTAAATGGTGTGGGTGTGGAGGTCAGGCAGCTTGCTGGAGTCAGTTCTCTCCTTCTACCAATGTGGGTTCCAGGGATTGAACTCAGGTCCTTGGGCATGGCAGCAGGGCCCGTACCTACTGAGCCATCTCACTGGCCCATTCAAGGTCTTTGCTGGTTTTGCCTTTAAAACTTTTTGTTTGTTTGTTTGGGTGCTGAGCTCAGACTGGAGCCTTGATTGAGTGTGCTTAAGCACACTTCCACTGAGTTACAGTCCCAACCCTCCCCATCCCCAAGTTTTATTTTCAATGAAATCATCATAGTTTTCTTTATTCTTGGAGAATAATGAGCTATCAAGTCAAAGGAATTCCTCCTCCTTCTTCTGTAGTTGATTGGTTTTCTTGCAGGAGGAGGTGTGCAGGGAGTGAGACTCCAGGCTGCGTGCCACGTCAGGGCAGTGTGCACCTCCTTCGTCTGTGTCCCCGGCAGAGCTCAGGACAGTGCCTCGCTGCACGTAGCAGCAGCTCGCTCAGTGTTGGCTGAGCTGAAAGAGCCTTGTGTTCTGGGCTTCACTTGCCAGGCCGTCAGGGTGGGTCTTGCCTACTGGTTCACATTCCTTTGCGCCCCAACTCTGAGGTGTGAGGACATGGCTCAGGAGCATGGGTGGAGGGGACTTTTTTAATAACTCCCTGCCCATTCCTGGTCTTTGACTCCCTTTCACACGGGTGGGGGTCTCTCAGCCTACCTGTTCCTCTTGTTTCCTCTGGGCCTTTCCCTGTGCTTGATATTCCCATATTGAACTTTTCTCATGAACTGTTCTTTTCAGGTCCCTGCAGCTTTTAAGACTGCCCCTAGACTCAGAGAAGAGTTACCAGGAAACCAAGGCCTGTTTCAGGCAAAATGTGTGAGGACCTGTACTCTGATTCTACCAGAAAAGAGTATTCTAACCCTTGAAGAACAACCAGGTCTCATACACAGTTGTCCAAAGTTTCGGGTGCTTATTGGGCCTTGAAAGGCTGTACCCCACAAAAGACGCAGCCCCTGCACTGCTGTCCCGTGGCAATGGGCCGGGGAGTCCAGAGAGGTGCCCTGAAGGGAGAGGGTGAGATGGGGGCACTGTGCAGAGGTTGTGCTGATGTTACTACCCAGCTGTAAGTTTGAGAAGTGGTACCTTTGTGACCTCCCACTTGTTAGGCCAGGAATGAAGACATGTCAGCTCTCTGGAGCTCTGGTTTTCTCTTCTGCCGTCTGCTGGGGAAAGCACTTTGCTTAGAGATGGGGCCTTGAGTTGCTCAATATTGAGTACAAAAACCAAGGTGCAATGGCTCTGCGTGGTGTTTGTATAACACGAAATGACTACTTGTGAGGCAAAGACAGGTGACTTACACTATGAATATCAAAGTTAGTCAGAGAGCTAGATAGCACGCCACCTCCTTATCTGTGCTGGCTGGTTCTGTGTCAACTTGACAGGGCTGGAGTCACTAGAGAGGCGGAGTCCTCAGCTGAGAAAACCCTCCAAAGGATCCAGCTGTAGGGCATTTTCTTGATTTGTGACTGATGGGGGAGGGCCCAGCTCATTGTGGGTGGGGCCAACCTGAGCTAATCAGGCTGAGCAAAGGATGAGAAACAACCAGTAAGCAGCACTCCTCCATGGCCTCTACATTAGCTCCTGCTTCCAGGTTCCTGCTCTGCTTGGGTTCCTGTCCTGACTTCCTTTGCGGATGAGCTGTGATGGGGAAGCGTAGGCCGAATAAACCCTTGATTTTTGGTCATGATGTTTAATCATAGCAATAGGAACCCTAACTAAGTCATAATCCTAACACTTGGGAGGTAGAAGCAGGAGGGTCTGAGTTCAAGGCCAGTCTTAGGTACACAGGGAGTGAAAGGCAAGCCTGGGCTAATCGATACTGTTTCAAAACAAACAAAATAAAATAATATTAGACAAATCAGGCTTGTGACCTTAGCAAGCACACCAGACCAGTGGAGTGCAGCCCCCTTGCCTGGACCATTTAATAGAAGCACTTCAAGCCTGAGAGGTTGTAGGTACACTGACCTGTTACCTGAGTACTTGCTGTGAGCCTCTTCAGGAAAATGACACGGTGAAGGGTCTCTGCCTCTATCCACAGATCAGTTGCTGGTTCTTCTGCCTCTGGCATAACCCACTTCAGACTAACTCTTAGACTGCCTGCCACCCAGCCTGTATGCGGGTTCTCTGCACCTTGAACTATGCTTCATGAAACGCCTTATCTAGTTTGGAGACTTTCCATTGTGTCCTTGACATCTCTCTGCCTTCAGTGGAGCCTCTCTGAACCCTGGAGCCTCACGAAGGCTTTTCTAACCACTTTGTAAAACAGAGAGAGAGGGAGGGAGAGGAGAGAGGAGAGAGGGGAGAGAGGGAGAGAGGGGAGAGGGAAGAGAGGGGAGAGGGAGGGGAGAGGAGAGAGGGGAGAGGGAGGGGAGAGGGGAAGGGAGAGGAGAGAGGGAAGAGAGGGAGAGAGGAGAGAGGGGAGAGGGAAGAGAGGGGAGAGGGGAGGGGGGAGAGGAGAGAGGGGAGGGGGGGAGAGGAGAGAAGAGAGAGGGGAGGGGAGAGGGGAGGGGGGGGAGAGAGAGGAGAGGAGAGAGGGGAGAGGGGTAAGTAGCCTGTGGTTGTGAATGGCCACAATATCCAGTGAAATCAAGAACTATTTGGTGAAGTACAGGGACAGAACTGACATGGCTGACATTGTGGAGAGATGGAAGGTATCTGTGTTTCTGGTGCAGTTCACTTACAGTGGGTGATGGCACACTCAGGGTTTTAGAGAGGAGAGAGAGCAGACAGAGAGGTAGGAGGGCAGTAGCTGGAGGATGTCCACTGAACACTTCCTTTCTTTTCTCCCTCCTGCTACATAGCTCCCTTTGTGACTTGTCATGCAGAACATTTAGAATAACACACAGTGTCCCTAGAACAGCCACCTCACACTAGCCCTGGGGGACTGATTTCCTGATCTTCCTACTCTAAAATCTATGGGCACTCAAATCCCACGGGTAAAGTGGTGTAGCATTTGGTAGTAACCTACCTACATCTTCCCAAATACCCTCTACACATACCCACTAAAGGCCGTGTAAATGATTTAGGGAATAATGTCAGAGAATAAAGTCTATCTGCATTTCAATACAGATGTCACCCCTACCCCCCAGTTCTTTTTGAGCCTCACTTAGTTGACTCTGTGGAGGTAGAACCCCTTGGTAGAGTGCCATACTAGGCCCAGTCAGTGGTCCCCTCAGGATTAGAACTGTCAGCCTAGGAGGCAGTGGGAGGCTGGGCTAAGACACACCCACTTCAGTAGGAAGAAGAGGGATTGGATAGACAACTCTCCTTGCAGGCCAGCCCCCTGCAGTTTCCTCTTCTGTGTTCTGTGGCCCACAGGTCTCCTATCCCATGCCCTTGTAGTGCATGTATGTTCCGACAGTGTCACGGTCTCACATGCCGCTGTGTGCCGGGGAACCCTGCTGTGCTGAGTCAGTCACACACTTCCACTCCAAACTTGATCTGTCTTGCAAGTATGGCAGTGTTGGAGTTTTCTATCCCTCCCTCCTTCCTTCCTTCCTTCCTTCCTTCCTCTCCTCCCTCCCTCCCTCCCTCCCTCCCTCCCTCCCTCCTTCCTTTCTTTCTTTCTTTTTCTTTCTTTGTTTATCGAGACAGGGTTTCTCATTGTAGCCCTGGCTGTCCTGGAACTCACTCTGTAGACCTGGAACTCACCAGAAATCCACCTACCTCTGCCCCCTGAGTGCTGGGATATTCAAGCCGTTCTCTGCTTATTGGAGTTTTCTGATCCGTGAAGCCCAATATGTAACCTGGAATTAGAGTAGATGTGGAACAATTAATTCTCTCTTAGGATGAACTTAGTCCAATAAAGTAGCAGTCATTGGGAGGACCGCTGTCTCCTCTGGGCTGAGCAAAAGGCAGTCGCTTGTCTTCCTGTGATTTAGAATGGACTGGGCAGTGTGTTCTCTCTGCTTTTCCCTGTCATTTCTGAGGCTGGCAGCTTAGAGCTAGAGTGTAGAATGGAGCCAGAAATCACTCGGGGAATGACTCAGATAGTCTCATTTGAGCTATAATTGTGCTGCTTTCCATTCACGGCTCCCCCCACCTCCTTTTTTTTCTTTTTTAAATCTGTGCTTGAGTGAGGAGCTTTTAGAAGTATATGGGAAGAGTAGGCTTGCCCACAGACGCCTCTCAGCGTGGTGGAGGTGCTTCTTCTCCATCACCCTTTCCCTCCCTCCCTCCCGCTTCCCCTTCCCTCCCTCCCTTCTCTCTGTCTCCTCTACTTCTATTTTAAGTGCCCATTTCTTGCTGATTCTCTTACTGGAAACTGGGCCAGTGCCATTTAAACTTTTTCCCATGCTGCTATTAAAAGACAATGACCAGCTAAGAGTGTGGTGAGGACAGTGTGGGGAGCAGGTGGCCTCTTGATTCCAGGGCTCTCAGGTGAGTGTTGAGTCTGATCACACAGATTGGATAAGCTGACTAGGATGTTTTAGCATCTGTGCCTGTTCCGTTAAGTTGGAGGAAAGCCATCGCTTGTTAGCTCCTCAGACTTCTTTTTCCTGCTCTAGTGAGCAGGTCTGAGGTCAAAGAACCTCATGTTTGGCTGGGCGGTGATGGCACATGCTTTTAATCCCAGCACTTGGGAGGCAGAGGCAGGTGGATCTCTGAGTTCGAGGCCAGCCTGGTCTACAGAGTGAGTTCCAGGACAGGCTCCAAAGCTACACAGAGAAACCCTGTCTGGAAAAACAAATAAACAAAAGAACCTCATGTTCCAGGTTTCTTGCTGAGATAGACCAATGTGCTTGGCATCCGGAGTTGCCTAAATCACAATCCTATCAAATCCTTCTGTGTATGTGTGGTATTCTCTCACTGCCAGTTACCTGCCCTCTAAAATGTGTGCATATCCCCCCCCACCCCCAGTTAGTGGGATAGTTCTGCAGTGGCTGAAATATCCAAATTATTATCATTATTATTTTTAAGTTATGAAGTAAGCTGGGCACGCCTTTAATCCCAGTACTTGGGAGGCAGAGGTGGTTGGATCTGTGTTTTCGAGGCCAGCCTTGTCTACAGAGTGAGACTCTGTCTCAAAATAAAAACATGAAATGCAAACCACAACAAAACAACAGAAATACCTTATTGTTGTTTTAATTTGCATTCCTAAGAATTCAGGGTACTGGGCCTCGTGCTTGGATTCACTTGGTGTCTGCAGATCTTTGGTGAAGAGTCTGTCCACACCTTTTACTATAAAATACCTGGCTAGCTTATTTTTGAGTTTGAGACTTTGTGTTTTATAGGGAAGTCCTTTTGTAGTTCTGCATTTGCAGTCTGTGGACTGTCTTTTTTAATTTAATGGTTTGTTGTGTTTGTTTTTGAGACAGGGTTTCTCTGTGTAGCCCTGGCTGTCCTGGCACTCACTCTGTAGACCAGGTTGGCCTCAAACTCCCTAGTGCTGGGACTAAAGTTGTGCCCCACCACTGCCCAGCTTAATTTAATGTTTTAAGGCTTATTTTTTAATTATGTGAGGTGTGTATTTACATGTGGGTATGTGCATAATAAGTGCAGGTGCTGGTGGAGGCCAGAGGCATCAGAGCTCCTGAAGCTGGAGTTAGAGACATTTGTGAGCAGACTGATAGGTGATGGGAACTGAACTTGCGGCCTCTGGAAAGCAGCAAGTACTCTTAGCTGCTGAGCTATCTCTCTAGTCCAATTCCTTTACGTTTTTTCATTTTATGTGTGTGTGTGTGTGTGTGTGTGTGTGCGTGTGTGTACGTGTGTGTACGTGTACATCCTGGGCGGAGTTCTGTTCTCTCCTTCCACGGTTCCATGGTTTGGGGGCGTCCACTCGGATTGGCAGGCTTGCAGAGCAAGTGCTTTACCTGCCGAGCTGTCTTGCTGGCCCATCTTCTCATTCTTTTTCAAAAGTTACTTTTTAATTAATTGTTTTTATTTAATGTGTATGTGTGAGTGCCTGCATGTATGTTTGTGCACCACATGTGTGCCTGGTGCCCAACCAAGGAGGCCAGGAGAGATTGTCAGATCCCTCGGGACTAGAGTTGCAGTCAGTTGTGAGCTGCCATGTCAGTGCTGGGGAATCTAACCAGGGGCCTCTGGAAGAGCGACCAGTGCTCTTAATTACCAAGCTACCTCTCCAGGGCGCCATCTTTTCATTTGTGTCAGTGTCTTTGGGGGAGCAGTGTGTCACAGTCACATTATGGATGTACACTTGTGTTGGAGCAAGACTGCAGGTCACCTTGTTTCGCCAAGGTGTCAGCTCACTGGGGTCTGGGACTGGCCGTCAGAGGTAATGGTTGAATACAGTTCAGTGATCAACATGAAGGGCGAGACAAGATGTCCCAAGGCATCCAAGATGTTGTAGTCAGGGTACAGACAAAGTCTCAGGATTGAGATGAGAGCTAAGAGCTGTTGGTTGAGACCTCTTCTGCTTCAGAACCACTTCGAGAAGTGTGGAGAGAATCCTAAGCATTCCTTCGTTGCTTCAGCTCCTGAGGGAGGAACCGAGGTGAAGACATTACCAACATTCAAGGAAGGACTTGACAGAAACAGAGCTCAGTTTCGGTAATGAGGCAACTTGAAACCATTGTGGAGTTTGGCCTGACTAGCATGGTGGTACAGCCCTCTCCTCACTGCCTGGGGGCCTTCATAGAACCTCCTTGCCCCCACATTGTGGAGGGGGATGAAGCCAAGGTTGAAGTCATTGGCAGAGCTGGAGCCAGGCTGCCTGTGGCAGAGGCCAGCTCATCTCCTCTGCATTGCCTTAGTTTGTCCTAGCGCTATTTTGGCCTATGGTATGTGGTTTCAGCGAGGGGGCCAGTGTGTAATCACAACACAATCACATCTTTTAAGGGTTGAGTGAGCAAGCCAGGGGAGGAAACTGCTGAAGAGATTTTCCTCAATTAGTGAGGCCTTGTCCTCCCTGAGAAGGTCTTACTTTAAAGTTAATACAAGGGGAAGAAGAGGAAGAAGGGGTGGAGGGAGAAAGAGAAGAGGTGGGAAGAGTGTGTGTGTGTGTGTGTGTGTGTGTGTGTGTGTGTGTGTGTGTGTGTGTTTCATGTCTGGGGGAGGTGGTGGCAGTTGGCCCCCTTGGCAGGGAGGCAGCAATTCATGCAAAGTGCTCCCAGCTGCCCCTGGTTTATGGGCTAATCCCGGCCCTGCTCCAGCCTGTCATTCAGGGTAAGCTGCTATCATTAGTGGTTAAACATTTCTGAAAGTATTCCCTCTCAACTCTAACCACATGCCCTTTCGTGGAAGAGAGGTGGGGAGGAGCCAGAAGAGCCATGAGCTCCACCCTGTTGTCCACTGACGAGGAACCTTGGCCCTGGAAGAAGTCAGGATTTGTCAAAGCCTGTGTGTCTGCCTCTGCTCCCTTGAAGGACAGAGGCCTACCCTGAAGGCTGTGGGTTCCAAACCTGGGGGCCCTGTTTTGTCCTTGTAAGAAGATTCTTGGTTAGAGTAAACCTTCAGTAACCAATTTCATGTCTCAAGCTCTCTGCCCTCAACACATGCACACTCTGAGCTGTGCTGGACAATTGCTGGACTTCCTTTCCCTCTGGAGCTGGGGTCTGCTTTCTGCTTTGGATGAGCGGTTGTAGTTAAGGGCTTCAGAGTAACAGTTCTTCCCATGAAGTGGGGGCTTTGAAATCCTTTCCTTTGACTGAGATATGGCTGACAGCTTTTGATTTATGAAATTAGTGCAGGGAAAAATAAGATGGAATGGGAAAGCCAGACCAAATCCTCTCCTAACTTTCAACAACTGTACTGTTTTTAGGTAGTATGGACCCCATAGTTTGCTAGGTCTTGGGGTCTCTCTTGTTCTTAATAACTTTCACTGTATTTTATTTTATCTTTTAAGACAAGGTCTTGCTATGTAGCTTTGGCTTCCCTGGAACTCACTTTGTAGGGCAGGCTGGCCTTGAACTGAGTACTGGCATCACAGATGTGTGCTACCATATCTAGTTCTGCAAACACACACACACACACACACACACACACACACACACACACACACACACACTCTGGATAGTCCAAGAACAACTGTTATTTCTCTTTAAAAAAACATTTATGGGTTCTTTTCCCTATCAGAAGTATACAAACTCAGAGAAGGAAACTGGAAAAATCTAAGAATGCAAACAGCAGAAACAAAGTGACCCTAGTCCAAGCTTCCAAGATAATCACCATTGGTGTTATGGCTTATGTCCATCTTGTCACTAGAGTCCGTTACTGAAAGCCAGCCATGGTAGTACATGCCTTTAATCCCAGCACTCAGGAGGCAGAGGCAGACAGATCTCTGAGTTCGAGGCCAGCCTGGTCTACAGTGTGAGTTCTAGGACAGCCAGGGCTACAGAGAAACTGTCTTGAAAAAGCCAAAAAGAGCCTGTTGCTGTGAAAGTAGGTGGTAGGATGGTTTTCAACACCCTCCACACCACTGTTCACTGTGCTGCAGGCCTGTCCCAGCCTGCTGGGGAGATGCTCTCAGTAGCAGGGGACTCTGGTGGGTGTTCTCTAGCAAGGAACTCTGCTAGTGGTCAAGTCTTGCCACTTGCTCAGGAACTGGGGAAGTAGCTCCAGAGAAAGTCAGCAAAGGTCTACCCATTCCACCATCATCCTCCAGCCAAGGAGGAGGTCCCGCATGAGAATGTCTTCTATCGAACAACTTCCTGTTGCTTCTTTCCATCCCTGTAAGTGGGCAATAGAGCCACTGTCAGAGGACCACGCTGAGTGAGAGGGTGCGTTAACCAGCAAGGCGTAGGTCATGGTGGTGGAACTCGGTGACTAGGGTTTTCCCTGGGGTCACTCTGGTCAGTTCTGCTGTTGCTGGTCTTTGTGTAAGTTGTTCTCTCAGACTTTGGTTCCTTGCCTGGAAAGAACCAGCTTGTCTTTATTCAATAGATGGCATTTAAACCATCTAGTTGTTGCAAATTAAATAATGACTACAGGCATACCAGTAATGTTTGTTAGCTAAAGATCGGAACCAAAGGCAGAGAGGCCTAGACGCTTTCACTGAGTGGAGTGGAGGAACTCCACAAGCTTGAAAACACATTGGTGGTTTTGTGCTCAGAGAAAACGTCAGATTTTCTGCTAGATTCCTCTTGAAGTCCACTTCTGTGTCGCTTCTGCTCACCTGTTGAGTCCTCTTCTCTAGGGGTGATGTCCCAATGTGTGCACTGGTTCATACTGCTTGATTCTCTTTACAGCTGTAGAGAATATTGATTTGTGTAAATTTGGGGGCCCTTTGTATCTAAGGGGAGGACTATTTTCCTCCTGTCCAAGGATTCCTGTTATTTCTAACATTTAAGCCCAATAAAAATAATGTGATGGTCACAGGGTATTTTGCCAGTTATTTCAGATGTGGGGGTGATTTGCTCCAGATTTGTTTACTTCAAGTGGAAAAGTTTGCACAAAGCTGCCTTTTGGGCTTTTACCAAGAAGGAAGCTTCCCTGGGTCTCTGCTCAGAGCCAGCTCCTGTTGAGTGCGGAGCTGGAGTGACTGCAGGTCTTGTTTCTGATAAATAGCAAGAGAGGGGAAGTGTCTTTCTTTCTCACAGTGCCTTATGTCGGTCTGCTTTCTCCTCTGAACCCCCAGAACGCACAGACATTCAGGCGGCTCAGCCAGAACAACCACCACTGACCAAAGCCCTGGTGCTAGGACCCGGCACCGCCAGCCTGGGAAGAACCCCAGCAGCAGTGGCTTAGCCAATGGCACAGGTGAGTGATGACACCCAGCACCAGCCTGGCCCTCTCAGGAGCCCTCACCTGTCCTGTGTGCACTCAGGGCATTGCCTTCTGGGCCAGAATATAGTGGAGGGAGAGAGACACCAGCACTTGTGTGAATTTGAGTCCATTACTTTTCCATTGGCCCGTCCTTTTTGCCCTCTGGCTTATTCTGGGCAGCCAGGCTTATTCTCCTGGTTCCCATGCATGCCTAAAATAGTCCTTGGGCCTGGGGCTGTGGCTCAGTTGGTAGATAGAGTCTTTATCTGTTGTGCATGAGGCAGACCTGGGTTCAGCCTTCAGCACCTTTTAAAACTGGCTTAAGTATGCATGCTGATGATCCTAGCACTTGAGATGCAGAGGGAGGCAGGAGGATCAGAAGTTAAAGGTCATCTTTGGCCACATGACAAGTTCAAGGCCAGTCTGGATACATGAAATTCTGTCTCAGAAAATAAAAATGAAAAACAAAATATTTGTAAGAAAATTTTTAAAAAATATGCTTTTTTAATTTATCAACATTGGATTTCATTTAGATTTAAAAAAGATTTATTTAGTTTTTTGTGTATATGTATGTGTATGCCTGAGGGTATATATGTGCACCACACACATGCAGGTGCTCTTGGAGGCCAGAAGAGGGTGATATATTCCCTCAAACTAGAGTTACAGCTGTTATGAGGCACCCAATGTGATGAGAACTGAACCCAGATCCTTTGTAAGAACATTTAACCACTGAGCCATGTCTCCAGTCCTGTTGTGTTTTTTTGGGGGGGGGGTGCAGGGTCACACTGTGTAGCACTGGCTGGCCTGGGACTCACCGTGTAGACCAGACTTGCTTCAAACTCATAGGGTATGCCTACCACTCTCCCAAGTGCTGGCATCGAAAGAGAGGGCTACTAGGTATCTTATTTATACCTGACATATTTGAAGGAAAAAAATTCCCTATTTAGGGCATTTGTCAACTAGGGAAAAAGAAAAGACTGAGTTTGCCTAAGAGCTGAGTGAGAGAAGATGGCAGCATTCAAGGGGTTGAGATGCTGACAGGTGTTAAGTCCTCACCAGGTCCTGCTGTCACTATTCCAGCATGGGCACCATTGGAGAAGAGACACTTGGTTCTCTCCACGCAGATCCAGGAACTCTTCTGTACTTGGCTGTTTCTCTGTACTCGGGAAGGGAGAGCCTGCCACAGTGTACATCATTTTCATCCCATTTCTGTCTCAGGGAGGCAAACTTTCATTTTCTGAAGTTCTTGAGGACTGTTAAATCTTTAGTGACAACAGGTCATTTGTTTTCATTTGGAGCCAGTGGAAGGAGATGTGATCATTGCTTCCACAGACTGTAGATAGGGGAGTGTAGTTCCAGTTGGGAGTTAGATGGAAATGACTTTTGTAGATGCTTGTTTGTGATTGCAGAGTTGTGACATGAAGACACAGCAGCATAGTTTGTTGTTGTGACAGTGTTATTGGCCTATGTGTGACAGACTGATTGGTAGCACTCCCTTTGGGTTTCTCTGTCATGGATTTCAGGTCTCTGGAAGCAGCATGAGGGGCTTCAGAGCCCCTCTGTGGCTAATGTTGCCTGGTTATCTCACTGTGTACAAGGAAAGGTACGAAAAAGCGGCAAACCTGGGCCAAGACTTGACTTCCTTCCTGGACTTGGGGACCTGCCTGAAAGAAGGCAGTTAAGCAGCTCCCCATGAACTTCTTGGATGAGGTTACTGCCGGTGTGGAATCCCAGCAACTGCTGTCTCATCATGCCCAGTGCTCAGGGTCCAGCAACCACATCCTTTCCATCTGCATGAAGGGTGGCAAGCGAATGGCTGTGGACTGTTCCACAGAACCATACACAGCTCTCTGAGCAGCAGCAAACATGCTCTTCTTAGAAAACAGTCGTTTGTAGAGAAGCTTGCAGTAGCCCTGCTGGACACTGACCATGCCACCCTGAAATCCCTTGTACACACTGGCCAGGTGACACATGGAAGCAGTCTCCTGATGGAGTGGCTGGCCCACCAGTCACTACCCTTCCAGGGCTCTACATTACCATGATAGCTGTATCTCTCCACCCTCTCTGCTTTTATAGAAGCTGTTGATAAATTGACTTCACGTGGTGATGATGGTCTTTGAGTCAGTCTTCATGGATATTTAAAGATTTAAAAAATTTTCAAAATGTGGGGTTTAGTGTCTTTGTGTGAGTATGTTCATCAGTGCAAATGCCCACAGAGATCAGAGGCATTGGATCCTCCCAAGATGTAGAGTTATAGGCAATTGTAAGTCTCCTGGTGTGGGTGCTGGGAATTGAAGCCAGGTCCTCTGCAAGAGCAATATGAGTGTTTAACCACTGAGCCATCTCTGTAGCCCTTCTGGAATATTAACAGACTTTCATTTGCTTTGTATTTAGTTTTAGGTACCTTTGTCTATCTCCAGAACATTGTGTTCTAGCTTATGAGCTAAGGTTCCAGCCATGTCTTTAAACAGCCACGTGTGTCTGGCTCCATACGGTTAACCCTGGACATGTTTTATGGCAGTGTGTCTGAATGCCCAAACCATTCCTAAACCCAGCTTCAAAGGGCAGCTCCTGCCTGCTAAGACACAAAGGCCTCTGCCTCTGCCTCTGGCTTTTTGCAGTGATGACCCTTCCTTCACCTTGACCTTGCAGGCAGCCTTGACTACAGAAAGCTAGACTGTTACTAGGCAGGGGCACCCCCCTCTTGGCAGTGTAGGATGTGAGTGAGGATGTCTCCATCTCTTCATGTTAGGCCTGTGAGGACCACTTCCAGGATGGCAGTGTAGGAGCTGTGTCTCCTGCTGGAGTGTTCACAGGCATGCAAGATTTACCAGCCTCCTGTTGTCTGTGTATTATACTTACGCATGTAATGACATCAGGGCCCAGTTCCAGCTGGCTTTTTCACACTGCTACAACTGTAGAATATCCATTTTTATAAAATGAGTGAATGGAAGCCTGTCTATATCAATGCCATGTTTCTAAGTTTTACTGTCTGATTCTTTAATTGAAATTTTCACCAAAAATCTTCATCTCTTACAGCTCCCTTAAATGTGATCTCCATGCACAGTGGTTACACAGGCTGCGGTGGGGTCTAGACTCCTATACATAGTATGTTTAAGACTCTGTGACCTACTCGCTGGGACTTTGTTTCCTCATTTGTAAAATTAGGGCCAGAGTGTATAGCTTGGATGTTGTTACAAGTAATAAGCCATATAAAGCATATGAAGGGTTGGGAGGGGGCATACAGAATATGAGGCATGGTGCCTAGCTCATAGCTTTTATCTGTATGAATAATTATGAGACGTGGCTGTTAGTTTTTGTTTCATTTAATTATTTTTGTTTGTTTGTTTGTTTTTTGTTTTGTTTGGTTTTTTTTTTTTTGGAGCTGAGGATCAAACCCAGGGCCTTGCGCTTGCTAGGCAAGCGATCTACCACTGAGCTAAATCCCCAACCCCTCGTTATTTTTTTTAATCCATGCTTCCATTTATCTGTATGGTCTTCTTACTTACTTTTTAAAAGATTATTTTTATTAACGGCATGGGCATTTATCTGTATGCCCATATGCACACATGTGTAGGAGTTCTCAAGCAGGCCAGAAGAAGGTGTCAGGTTCCCTGGACCTAGAGTTAGTTATTAGTGATTGTGAGCCTGCTGTGGATGCTGGGAACTGAACTCTGGTCCTCTGAAAGAGTAGCTAACTGTGCCTCCTGCTAGAGATTCCCAAACATGCAAGATTAATCTAACAGTCTCCTATTGGTTGTGTGGTGTATTTACATATAAAAAGACATTAGGGGAAAATCTGAACTCGTAACTACTAGCCACTCTCTCTCCAGCCCCACTGTTTACTTTTTAAAAGTGGTTTTCATGATGGGAGTGTAGCTTGTCTACAGTTGGTAGAGTGCTTGCCTAGCTTGCATGGGCCTATCCCCATATAAACTGAACTCAAGGGAAGCTGGGACTATGAGACCCCCATCTCAATCAAATTAAAATAATAAATTCTAGTATAGTTAATAACCATCCATCATTTAACTATTCCTCCTCAACTGTTATGTAGTTCTCTATTTCTTGTTTTGTTTTGTTTTTGAGATAAGAGTAGCTAGCTTGGAAGACTGTACACCAGGCTGGCCTTGAACCTGTGGCACTCTTCCTCTGTGTGAAAGCACTGTGATGACGGTCATGCACCACCTCCACTGGCAACTGCCCTTCTTTGCATACAGCCATGTGTAGCTAGAGTTTTCCTGGTCCTGCCTGGCCCATGGTCAGGACAAATCTCTCTCACCTGCCAGTTCAGTAGCTGCTCAGACCCAACCAAGTAAACACACAGAAACTTATATTGCTTACAAACTGTATGGCCGTGGCAGGCTTCTTGCTAGCTGTTCTTATATCTTAAATCAATCCATTTCTATTAATCTATAAGTTGCCTCGTGGCTCGAACATGTTGCTTCTCATGGTGGTGGCTGACAGCGTCTCTGACTCATCCTTTCTGTTCCCAGAATTCTCCTCTCTCCTTGTCCCGCCTATACTTCCTGCCTGGCTACTGGCCAATCAGTGTTTCATTTATTAACCAATCAGAGCAATACATTTAACATACAAAAAACGTCCCACAGCAGCCATGTTTTGGGGAAGCATGAACTTTTTTTTTTAAAGAAACAGTTGTGGCCGTGTTACCTAGGTTGGCCTTAAATTCCTGGGTTCTAGCTATCCCACGGAGCCTTCTCCTGAGCCTTTGTGCAAGGAGGTTTTTAGTGCAATTCTTGTGTCAATGGATATGAATTTTTAAAAATGAGGTCAATTTCCTTTTAAGAGGATTACTTCTATGTCCAAGTCCGCATAAAACTTTCACAAAATAGTATATGAGATTTTTTTCTCCAACCTTGTAAATACTGTTCTGGTTTTTTATGCTGTTAATGTTAAGTTCTACCTCATGGTTTACTCTTGCTATTTCTTTTTTATCTTGCTTTGTTTTGGTGTTGGAGATTGAACTCCTGGCCTGATGCGTGCTGTGTACATACTGTACCACTGAGCTACCCAGCCTCAGGTGAATTTCCTGTAAATGTTGTAGGCAGCTCCCACTGTGGCTTCTCCTTGGAGCGTTGCCTCCTTTCTTCTGTACTGTGAGGTGTTTCTTCTTGTTTTGAGTAAGTTCCACTTACTTTGAATATTGGAATAATATTTTTAAAATTTTTATTTCATGTGTATACGTGCTTTGCCTACAAGTGTCTGTCACCACATGGCTGCCTGGCGCCTTCTTTACAGGGAGTCAGATGCCCTAGGACTGGAGTTACAAATAGTTTTTTAGCTGCCAGGTGGTTATTGGGAATTGAACCCATCCTCTGGAAGAGATGCCAGTACTCTTAACTGTTGAGCTATCTCTCCAGCCCTGTCATAGTATGTTTTTAATGTCTAAAAGGGCTAGCTTGCTGGGGTGGGGGGGGGGGGGGGGGGGGGGGGGGGGGGGCGGCGGCGGCGCACGCCTTTAATCCCAGCACTTGGGAGGCAGAGGCAGGTGGATCTTTGTGAGTTCAAGGCCAGCCTGGGCTACCAAGTGAGTTCCAGGAAAGGCACAAAGCTACACAGAGAAACTCTGTCTTGAAAAATAAAAAAATAAAAGGGCTAGCTTTGCCTTGCTACTTTTTCTCTTTGAAAGTTCATAAAATTTTCAAAAACAAATTTTAGAATTGAAATTTTTAGGCACATGCTAGAAGTGGGAGTTACATCCATCTACTCTAGCTAATTAAGACTATCTTTTTTTTTTTTTTTTTAAGCTGAGGATCAAACCCAGGGCCTTGCGCTTGCTAGGCAAGCACTCTACCACTGAGCTAAATCCCCAACCCCATAATTAAGACTATCTTACCATCAGTCAGGCACGGAGCTGTGGTATGTCACCTTTCCCTTCATTCTCGTATAACTTGATTCTTTTTCTTTTTGCTTATAGATTCATTGTTGTTGTTTTGTTTTTGAGAGAGGGTATTACTATGAAGTTCTGGCTAGCCTGGAACTTGATATGTAGACCAGGCTAGCTTCAAACTCACAGAGATCCACTTGCTTCTGCCTCCCATGTGCCACCACCCCATCTGTTTTTATTATTTTTAATCATGTGTTTATGTTTGGGTATGTGCTAGAGGTGTCTGATGTGGGTGCTGGGAACCAAACTCAGGTCTTCTCTAGCTCCTGTTTTAAAACATAAGTTCTTTGTGTGTGTATGTATGATTACATGTATGTACAGGTATATACATCTGTGTGTGTGCACTCATGCACCTTTGTATATAGGCCAGAGTCACTGTTGAGTATCTTCCTCAGTTGCTCTTCACCTTATTTTGAGACAAGATCTCTCTCTCTCTGTCTCTCTCTCCCTCTCCCTTCCCAACCCCTCTCTCTTTGTCTTTGAAGTTGGAGCTTGCCAGTTGCTAGGCTGGCTTGTCTGGGATTAAGAAAAAGAATGTCCAATTCCCGATCTTTTTCTTGGCCAAGGGTTTCCTATTCCCGAATGAATGTGATTCATAAAGTTGAAGTGTTTTACCGACAGCACAGAAGAGCCTTGTGAAACACAGTTGCAGGAGGGGGCGGCTGGGCAGCTGTGCTGGTGCCTCCCCACCCGCCCTTGGTCCCCACTCTTCTTCCGTCCAGGAGAGCCAGGCTCCCTTCAATTCCTTCTTCCCGGTATTTCCACCTCGAGCTCTGGGTTGGAGGGTTGGTTCTGCTGCCTGCTGGCCGCACGGCACCTGTCCACATAGTCCTGGGGCTTGTGTGTCTTTGGTGAAGTGGGAATAACATTTTCCTCCTGGGCTGTCGGGATTGCGAATGAGCTAATAAAAGTGTGCTTGCTAAAGGCAGTGAGGGATCCTGGATTGGATTCTCGAACAGAAACAGTGACTTAGTGGAAAAGCTGGTAAGATTCCAATAAAGTCTAGAGTTTAGGTAATAGTCTTGTACAGATTTTTTTAGTTTTGTCAAATGTGCCACAGTTATATAAAAGTAACACTAGGGGACATTGGGTGAAGGACCCACCATCTTTTCAACTTTTCTATATAAAGATGCATTCCAAAATAGGGATGGGCCGGGCGGTGGTGGTGCACAACTGTAATCCCAGCACTCGAGAGGCAGAGCCAGGTGGATCTCTGTGAGTTCGAGGCCAGCCTGGTCTACAGAGCTAGTCCAGGACAGGCTCCAAAGCTACAGAGAAACCCTATCTTGGAAAAAACAAACAAACAAACAAATAAATAAATAAAGTAGGGATGATAGCATACCCTCTCAGGAGGCTTGAGGCAAGAGGATCATGAGTTCAAGGCCAGCTTGAGCTCCATAGGTACTACTCCATCTCAAATGGTGAACAAACCAAAGGTAAATAACAATTCACTCCCAAATATTTTTTAAAGACCTATTTTTAAATGGTAATGTTACACAATTATCAGGTGATTCTAGTTCTAATATCTTTAACAATTATTAGATTTAGTGAATGCATATTTATTAAACAAATATTTATCTGTTTGCTGGACAATGTAAACTGTAAGCCAGGATAAGGCTTCTGCCTTCTAATCTCTTTCAGTCAGAGTTGAAAAGACACGTCAGCCAGGTACCACCTGCTGCTGCAGGAGCTCTGGGCTGCACAGCTGAGGCCCCGGCACTGCAAGGTCTATACAAGCAATGACCAGTCTGAACTGTAGTGCTCAGGAGAACATCTGGGGAGAAGGCTGTGTGACAGAGATAGGCAAGAATGTAGGGATAGAAAGTCAAGTGTTGCTGAGAGCGTGTCTCAGGCAATAGAGTGCTTGCTTTCCTAGCATGCCGAAGCTCTGGGTTTAGTACCCAGCACTACATACACAGCCATAGTGGTGCATGCTTGTAGTCCCAGCACTCCAGAGGTAAAGACAGGAGGATCAGATATTCAGGGTTAGTGAGACCCTGTCTCAAAAAAAAAAAAGGAAATGTTAGGTGTACCAATGGCAGAGACAGCCTGAGTCATTTTCAGACTTCCACTGAGGTAAAGCTGGATCCTTGGCTTTACCCTAGAAAAGAATTTCAGGAGGAGGCGTACGGAGCAGAACTGGAGTTCATTAAAAGTCTATTATTATTATTATCATCATCATCATCATCACCATCATCATCATCATTACTGAGATGGTCTCACTATGTAGTCCTTGGCCTAGAACTCCGTGTAGACCAGGTTTGGCCTTGAACTCAGAGATCCAACCACCTCTGTTTCTAGAAAGCTTTTATTTTTATTTTATGTATATGGGTGTTGTGCCTGCATGTATCATGTAGGTGCCTGGTACCCTTTGAGGCCAGAAGAGAGTGTCAGATCCAGTCCCCTGGAACTGGAGTTATAGATGGTTGTGAGCTGCCATGTGGGTTCTGGGAACCAAACCTGAGTCCTCTGTAAGAGTAGCAAGTGCTGTTAACTGCTGGGCTAACTCTCTAGCCCCTTTACATACATATGTAAGCATAAGGGCTTATGAAGGGCACTTGGGAAGAAAATAGGACACTGAGGGCATGGTTGTGGGCTGAAGAAGAGTCACAATACCACTGTCTTTACAATATTTATACATAGAACTTGATTTCCTTGGGAGCTGAAGAAATTTAATTAAGGGCACTTGCTCCTCTTTCAAAGGACCTAAACCTCACCCACCTCACCCACCTCACCCACCTCACACACCTCACCCACCTCACCCACCTCACCCACCTCACCCACCTCACCCACCTCACACACCTCACCCACCTCACCCACCTCACACACCTCACACACCTCACCCACCTCACACACCTCACCCACCTCACCCACCTCACCCACCTCACACACCTCACACACCTCACCCACCTCACCCACCTCACACACCTCACCCACCTCACACACCTCACACACCTCACACACCTCACCCACCTCACCCACCTCACACACCTCACACACCTCACACACCTCACACACCTCATGACTGACTGCAAGCTCCAGGGGACTCAGCACTCCCGGTCTGAGCAGGCACCTACATTCACATGTATACACAAACACCCATTAACAATTTTTAAAGAAAAAAACATTTTTAGTTGGCCTGGTGGCTCATGCCTTTAGTCCCAGAAAGGAGAGGCAGAGGCAGGCAGATCTCTGATAAAAGTTCCAGGACAGCCAGGGCTACACAAAGAAACCCTGTCTCCAAGGACACAGAGAAACCCTGTCTCAAGGACAGAGAGAGAGAGAGAGAGAGAGAGAGAGAGAGAGAGAGAGAGAGAGAGAGAGAGAGAGAAACCCTGTCTCAAGAACACAGAGAGAGAACATAGCTCGAAGCACATGCAGAGGCAGCCGCTCTTATGTGTCCCCTGCAGCCAGTCTTCAAGTGTGCAAGTGTATGCGTGTGTGTCATCCGAGGGAGAACACACACGTGTCCAGGCACACACAGATGATAGCAGTAGGTCTGCACTGTTCAGCAGTTTCCTGTTGAATTATCTTAGTGTTTCTCGTAGCACTTGAAGCCGGTGGGAGGAGCTTTGCCCTTTGCACTCCCCCACTAACCCCAGCTAATAAGCGCCTTAACACATAGACATGACCCTATACCTCAGTGAATTTCTACAACATTTCGGAAAGCTTTGTCTGGGATGCTGTGTGGGTGGATGTGTGCAGGAGAGTAGAGGGCACGGAGTTGCCCAGAGGCATTGGATCCCCTGGAACTAGGTTACAGGTGGTTGTGAGCCATCAGACAGAGGGTGCTGGGAACAGTTCCAGGTTCTCTGGAAGAGCTCATGTACTCAAATGGCTGAGCCATCTCGCCACCTCCACCCCCTCAGTAAATTTTTAAAGAAAACAAAAACGTCATTTTTCAGATGATGCAAGGTTATCAGCTCCTTCTGGAGACTGGCAGAGGAAGAGTCGAGCTTTTCCATGGGCTCCATCTCTCACAAACTGAACCTGGGGAGGCAGAGTGGTTGAGGGCAGCTTGTCTCTATTTAAATGAAGACCACACCAAGGGAGTTAGAAGCAGTGTTTTGCAACCTCCAGTGAACTATTGACTTCTTTGTCAGTTTCTGAACTCTTTGTTAACTTACTCATTCTCTGAATTTTCATGGTTTAGTATGTTAATATAGCTCTGTGATAGGTCTGATATGCTAGGGAAGAATCCCCAACAGAAACCAGCATTCTTCTTAGACTTTCATCTCTGTTCTTAGAAAGTTAGTTTCCCATATAATTTTACAGTGAATTTATCTAGTGACTTAAAAAGGCATGGTGGGGTTTTTAAAGATTGGAATTGCATAAGGTTTATACATTTGCATAAAGAGGATTACCATCTGTTGTATGTACTAGCTTAGCTCAGAGAGAATATGGAAAATAAAGTTTTGCATTTATGATGGGGAAACATTCATTGTACAGATTTAGTTATTAAGCATCTGATGTAGCCTCTTTGCCAGGCAGTATTAACACTGAGAAGAAAGCAAGCAAGTCTTGGGCTAAGGATACAGCCCAGCTCAGGAACAGTGCACTCACCTATCCCGTGGAGGCTCTGGGTTTGATCCCCAGCTTAAAAAAAAAAAAAAAAAAAGTCAAGCTTGGTTACATCCTGGGAAGATGTTTAGGTTTCAGCTGACTACTATTGTTAACCAGTTGGATCTGGTTATATGTGATCTTGGTTCCTACTGAAGGATGTGCCGAAAAGTGGAGTGAGTGGCTCAAGTCCTTAGGGAGATAGCAGAGTATGAATTAGATGTCTCATGACTATGCCAGGTTATTTAGCCTCTTAATGGATGCTTGATTCCTCAGTATAAAGTAGTTGAGGGACCTAACAGTGGGGTTATGTGTGAAGCTTAAAGAATCCCAAGAAAGAACTGTGTCTTGTCTGGCACACACCCCACTCCATCCCATATTCAGTAGTAGTGTTTATTATTTTATTTAAATTTGTCATCTGGGACTGGAGAGATGACTGAGCAGTTCAGAGCACGCTGCTCTTTCAGAGGACCCTAGCTCAGTCCCTAGCACTCACATGGCAGCTTGTTACCTCCCCTAACTCCAGTTCAGGGAATCTGAAGCCCCTTTGGGAGCTCCTCAGACACAAGCACATGAGTAGTGCACAACGTTCATGTAGCAAAACATTAATACACATAAATAAATCTTTTAAAAATTGTCATCTGGCTGGGCAGTGGTGGTACATGCCTGTAATCCCAGCACTCAGGAGGCAGAGGCAGGTGGATCTCTGTGAGTTCGAGGCCAGCCTGAGCTTCAGAGCTAGTCCAGGACAGGCTCCAAAGCTACAGAGAAACCCTGTCTTGAAAAACCAACCAACCAACCAACCAACCAACCAACCAAACAAACAAAAAGAATGTCATCTGACTCTCTTGGTCAGATCCTGATGCTATCTAGTAGAAATGACAGGCATTTAGAAAAGGATAGCCTAGAAACAGTGAGGAAGTAGTAGCCTTTGTGTCAGGGTGGAGGCTGAGACTAATGAGAAACAGAAAATGCGCCAGACAATTATTTTGAATTGCTTTGGCGTGGAGAATGGAGGCCAGCTGAAGGAGTTGAGCTGAACTTCCTTCAACTATATCTGCTCTACAGTAAACTGTAACTGTGACGATCTCCTCAGAGATCCAGGAGCAGGGGCATACCTGCTTTTTAGGGGAACTACAAAACAAGTCTCTGAATTAGAAAGATGAAACTAAATGATGATTATGCTATTTTGCATTGAAATTCTGATGTAAATGTGTACACAGTTCTGCATATAGCTCCTCTGTTCTCAAAGAATTGCAATTCTTTGAAACCTTGTTTGATTTCTCTTCCAAGTGAGAGGATTTATAGTGCCCTGGGGTCCTTGTAGACACAGTGATCATCAAAGACCGAAGAAACAAACCTTGACGTAAAAAGGGCTAGGAGCTACCTTGTTTCACTCATTATCTGTTGTTACCTTGGAGACCAGTCCTTAGTTCTTAGCCTCTTTTATGTAGCTATTAAGCCCAGCTTCTGTCCTTGAATCAAGAATCTGTAAAAAAGTGGTTCATAACCTGTGGGTCAAAACCTCTTGGAGGTTGAACAGCCCTTCTATAGGGGCTGCATATCAGATATCTACATTACAGTTCATAACAGTAGCAAAACTACAGTTATGGAATAGTTTTATGGTTGGGGTCATCATCACAACATGAAAAATTGTATTAAATTGTATTAAATTATATTAAATTGTATTAAACTTGCATTAGGAAGGTTGAGATCCACTGCTTTAAGAGAAATTATGGGCAGCTGGAGCGATGCTCAGCAGTTAAAAAGCAGTGTCTGCTCTTGCAGAGGACCTGGGTTCAATTCCTAGCACTCAGGTGGTGGCTCACAACTGTTTGTAACTCCAGTTCCAAGGGATTCAACATCCTTTTCTGGTCTCAGTGGACACTACATGCGTGTCGTGCACAGACATACATGGAAGCAAAACACTTAAACACATAAAATAAGATAAAAATAATAAAAAAGACCATTATGGAAGTTTCTACCTTTTGATGTGTGCAGAGGTATTTGAAGAAAAGTGCCATCCATGTCTAGCAGGCAGAGGGTGCTTTTTTTTTTTTTTTTTTTTTTTTAATGGTTTTTCGAGACAGGGTTTCTCTGTGTAGCTTTGGAGCCTTTCCTAGAACTCACCCTATAGCCCAGGCTGGCCTTGAACTCACAGAGATCCTCCTGGCTCTGCCTCCTGAGTGCTGGGATTAAAGGTGCACGCACCACCACCACCACCACCACCACCACCACCACCACCACCACCACCACCACCACCACCACCACGCCTGGCCAGAGGGCACTTTAAAGGGAAGGGTGAGCCTCTGTGAACTTGGCCTTGGTCGGGCTTTACTTCCACCAGCACCCATCCTTGTTCACCTCTTTCCTGCAACTCTTTCCTGTATTGGTGTCAGGGTAACCACAGTATGTTAGAAAACCCTAAGAACGTTATATTTAATTAATTTACTTAAGATTCATTCTCTCATGTCCTTTGGGAAGGCATTACTAACTTACTGTAATTTTTATAGTAATGCTTTTGCTGTTTTTTTTTTTTTGTTTATTGTTTTTGGAAATAAGTTCTCATTATAATAGCCCTGGCTGTCTGGCCTAGAGTTTACATGGAGTCCTGTAACCAGAATACCAGAGTTTGGGTCACTTGTCACCAAGACACTGATGATCAGATACAGGAATTGAATCTTTTGTTTTCTTTTCAAATTGTTATTTTTCATTTTGTGTAAGTGTGTGTATCTGCATGTAGGTATGTGCACATGAGGCCAGAGGCGACAGATGCCCTGGAGGCATTTGCCGTGAGTGCTGCAAACCTAATGCGGCTCCCCTGGGAGAGTAGCAAGTACTCTAACCACTGGGCCGTCTCCCTAGCCCCAGGAATTGAATCTTTAAACTATACTCTATTTAGATCTGACAACCTGTGGAAACAGGATTAGTACCCCAGAAAATCTGCCTTCCCTCCCAGCTCCTGCCAGCACACCTCGTAGGGATCAGGAAAAGGCAGCCGGTCATTCTGGAGCCTTGGCCGGGTGGGAAGCTTGTCTGTGAGTTGATTCATGGTGCAGCTCTCCTTACTGTCTCCTATACTTTACTCTTGTTCTCACAGCTCGTGTGTAGCCAACTCTCCTGAGCCAGACTCTCGTCAGTGTGTCTGCTGACTGTGATTATGATTATTATATAGTGTATATGTGCAGAGCCCTTTCCATATTGTGAAATACAACTGTGCACTTAGAACTAGAGTATAAATGTGTCCATACCCATCCTCGTGGCTACTGTCAGCCCTGACTGACATGAAATTCACTGTGTGGCTTCAACTTGAGGCCATCCTCCTGCTTCTACCTTCTGAGTGCTGGACCAGTGTGAGAGGCCTGGGTTTATAAAACTCACAGTTGTCTGAGCAGGCCGATGTCATAGACTCAGTGTTAGTGTACGGTGTGCAAAACCTAGTAAAAGAAAACACAATTCTTACTTCTGGCTATCTTTAAGTCCGTTTATGCATTTCAGGGAGTGAGGAACCTACTACAGCCAGTGATCCTGAAGAGTCTTCTATTGTTGGCGTGACAGCCCCACCTGCTGCAGCCTTGAGTGTGTCCCCAAGCCCCAACGTGACATCTCTCCCTGCACCGTCCACACCAGCTGAGGGAGAGGAGCCCAGCACTTCGGGGACACAGCAGCTCCCTGCCGCTGCCCAGGCCTCTGATGCTCTCCCTGCTGGGTGAGTAGCCTTGTGCCCCATGATGGCACTCTCTTCCTCAGGGACTGCCTCCTCCACCAGGTCAGAAACAATGTGGTCATTTCCTACCTACTGCCCAGGGGTCTCTGGGAAGGCTGCCATGTTTAGAAGCAAGAGAGGTGTTGAGGTGCTTGCTCACAAACATCTGGAAGAGCCCAAAGCATCCTGGGAGGCGGGTTAGTGCTATCTTTGGCTGGGACCTAAGTGGATAGCTTCTGTGGAGCAAGGAGCCCATTGCCTTGGTGGGTTCTGGAAGGTGTCTGACTAGATGGTGCCCAGACAATCGGTTTTTCCCTCCTCAGTTTGACCTTGGCAACCCGTGAAGGACTCGGGCTTTGGGTGCTGAAGTCCTGTGGCTGTTATTCCACAGCTGTGGCCAGTGTTAACGCAGGTGCTCATTTCCTTGCTCTTTTACTTTGGATAGCAAAGACCTCAGCCAAGGTGACCACTCCAGCCAGACAAAGGGAAGCTCATTTTGACTGTGTAGAGGGTGGGGATTAGAAACCCCATCGATTCTGGGGACTGACCAGATGGCCCAGGAAATGAAGGCACTTGCCACCAAGCTAGGCAGCTTGAGTTTGGTTTGATCTCCATAGCCACATGGTGAAAGGAGAGAACTAACTCCTATAAGCTGTCCTCTGACCTTTTACACACACACACACACACACACACACACACACACACACACACACACTGAACACATACAGAAAAAATTTAAAAAACGTGACTTTTTTGGGGGGTGGGGATCAATTAGATCGAGGATTGAATCCATCCCTCTACCTTACCTGTGTGGCCTGGCTGTGTGACTTACATGTTGGTTGTGTGGTGACAATAAACATCCATGTCTAGGGACTCCAGTAAAATGGGGTGGGTGAAGCATGTGCTGCAGACAGGCAAGTATTGCTTTGAAGTAGTTGTGAAGCAGCCTCAAAGGCAGAGACTGCTTCCGACCTGGGACACCACATCTGACCCCAGGTAAAGCCGACTGTTTTCAGGGCCAGTCCTGTTGTCCAGCCTAGTTATCAGCATGGCACAAAAGAAACCAATGTCACATGCTGGCAAGATGGCTTAGTATAAGTTGCTTGCCACCAAGCCTCAACCTCTGGGTGGAGGGAGAAAACTGATTCCTGCAGGCTACCCTCTGCCCTCCGCACTTGCCGGTGGCACGTGCTCCCTGCCCCTAAGGAAATGGTTGTTTAACACATTGTTTCAGGGCTGCTAGTGAGATGGCTCAGCAGTGAAGGCATTTGCTGCCTGGCCTGACAGCCTGAGATCCACCCCCAGCCCTCCCTGGTAGAAGGAGAGAGCAGAGCTGACACTTGTGGGCTGTCCACTGATCTCTACAGACACATCCCCACCCCCAGCCACCCCCCACACCCCAATAAATAGATTCAGAAAGGAGTAGTTTTGAAGAAACCCGCTTCTGTCTGACTCACTGGCTGGTGATGTGCTGATGTAGCCTTGAGGATGGTGAGTAGTCCCTCAGTGTATAATTCAGAATGGACATTGGAAAGGTGTCTCTTGCTTCATGGTTGTTAAAGATCCCGTATCAGAAAGCATGTGTGATTTTTGCTGCTTGTACTTAGCATTCACATAACTTCTTTCTACTAAATCGTGTTAAGCAAATGAAAACCATTGCAAATAATTCTTATTATCTCAAAGCTCAGGAAAATTGGAGTGTTGAGAGGCAGTTTCGAAAAGGCCATTTTTTTGTCAAGTGTTTGTGTGAAAAGCTTATTAACCAATTGCTTGCGTACCCCTGCAGAGGTTTTCTTTCTCTTTCATATGTGGTATGAGACTTGAAAGAACCATGTGTTGTTTGTACTTTCAAGTCTGTGTGCTGTAATTTGGGGGGAACAGGCAGAATCATTCTGGCAGAAAGGAGAGAAAATGGCTGCCTGTGTCTCCAGTGAGCTGTTTGTTTTCTTTCCTGCGAGCAGAGGCCTGGAAGGCCAGCCTCACTTCGTGTCAGTCACAGGCAATTAGGGCTAATGGCTCAACATGTCTTTATGTAGGGCGTGTGTGAGGGTTACTGTTCTCTGGGATTGGGCCCTTCCTGTTTCCAAGCAGTTGGAAAACTCTGGACTCTGAAAACGCTCTTTATTCAGCAGCCCAGGGAAGCCATCCCCCAACCCCCTTTCTTGGCCAGAGGCTAAATCACTTTTCTGAGGTAGAGTTTGGACAGTGTCTTTTTCTTAGAGGATTTAGAATGTGACAAGGCCTGTGTGTATGTGTGTGTGTGTGTGTGTGTGTGTGTGTGTGTGTGTGTGTGTGTGTGTGTGACCCACTTTTATGGATAGAATATTCCAGAGTCGAGGTTGGGAGTCTCAGTTTTCTAGGAGTTCTTACTACCTCAGCTACCTCAGTATCTGGAGGACCATGTCAGTGCCCAGGATTGCCACTCCTTACTTGAGCTGGCCTCCAGAGTGCTTGGTAGTGCGGACAGCAGGCTTTTCAGTTGGCTTTGGTATTGGAACCCGGAAAGGACATAGTTCCTATAGTCATCCTCCCAATTTGTAGATCCAGTGCCCTCCTCCCTCCCTTGTTTCTAAGCTGAAGAGATGTAGGCAACAAGATGATGAACTTAGTCTGGTCCATTATCCTGTTGTAAATACTAGTAGAGGGATTGAGTACAGCTATTTGCAGGGTGCTGGTGGAAATCACAGAATACCTTTATCTTTTATGAGATTTCTAAATGAAACATCTAAACTGAATGTCTGCCAGTCTTCAAGTTATAGGTCAGTGCCTACAGGATGCATTTTTTCTTTATTTAAAGTTTTTATCACATGTTCTTAAATTTAGTGTAGTTGTGTGTACACAAACACACAGAGGTCAGAGGTCAGCCTTGAGGAGTTAGTTCTCTCCTTCCATCGTGTGGTTCTGGGACTTGAACTCAGGTTGTCAGGCATGGTGGCAGGTGCCCTCACCTGAGCCATCTCAATGGCCTGACCTTTTCTGTCAGATAGGGTCGTCATTACTGTTTGAGAGATGGCAAGCCCAGGGCGATGTACTGCGAATGTACAGCTAAGGAGAAATAGCCTGTGTTCAGAATAGTTTATGAAGTCTGCTCTGGTCCTTTGACCTTTTTTTTTTTTTTTTTTCCCCGAGACAGGGTTTCTCTTCTGTGTATCTTTGCACCTTTCCTGGGACTCACTCTGTAGACCAGGCTGGCCTCAAACTCAGAGATCTGCCTACCTCTGCCTCCTGAGTGCTGGGATTAAAAACACCTGTTACAATCTGGCTATCCATTTTTCTTTATACTAACCTTTTAAAGTAAAACTTCTACGCATGACTTTTTCCACTTGGAATGCCACAGCGGCTTCCTATTGTCTTTAGGGATAGATAAATTTCCAAATTCTTAAGTAAGCTGAAAATCTCTGACAGATGGGCCCTGCCTGCCCCTCAGCCTCCCATGGAAGTCACTCTCCCTTTGCACTCCGAGCTCTGGTCATAATAAATGACTTTAGTCTGACCCATGCACTACCTTCCTCCAGACTGAGGCTCCTCCTCATGATGGTCTTTCTCAAAGCTTCCTCAGTGTCTTGACATTTAATTCCTCGAGTTTCAGGTTAATAACAGTCCTGAGGAATCCACTCTCCTGCTCCCTGTAGACAAGGTTAAATAACCACATGTGTGGCCATATCGTCTCACACTTGTAATTGCTTGTTCAAGTCCCTCTGTCATTCTGGGCCGTAGGTAACTAGGAGCCAGGCACAAAGTGGGTCCTGGACCTACTTGTAATGAACACATCTAAATGCTGTCTTTCCCTCCCTGTTCCTTTTTTCCGTCTGAATGAATGCTCTCCGCTTCTCTGATGCTCTAAAGCGAGAGCATCTATGACTGAATATTGCATTTTCCTTCATTCATTGTGTTGACTGGCTTTGGGCTCAACTGTGTGTCACAGAGCAGAACACTGGTCCTCGTTCAGAGGCTCCTCATCACTGGATTCTCCTTGACCTAAAGTATTTCTGAGCTAAACTAGATTGCTTGCTTGGGCCTCAGGTTGACTGTTTCCAACTTTATCTTTTCAGCTCCTCCATCTCCTTTGTGGAGCGATGAAAAAAGGTTCACTGGGGATTCCAAGAATTGCCACATTGGTCCTCTGAAATTTACAGCGGCAAAGACTGGTCACACACATCTGTGTGCTTCCAGGCTGAGGGCTTCTGAAACCTGGTCTGCCTAAGGCCAAATACAACATTCCTTATTCCATTTCTCTCCCTGTCTAGAAGCCCTCTTTTTTTTTTTTTTTTTGGCTTTTAACTTAATTAGCCCAGAGAAGCTACTGGAAGGTATGGAGTTTCCAGTTTGTAAGTGTCTACTGAAAGAAGGCTGTTGGACACACGTGAGCTAGTGGCCCAGGCAGGGAGTGGGAAGCGTGGCCACTTTGGTCAGTTGGCCCTGTGTCTGGTTTTTGTCAGTGTCAGAGCCCACTTTGGAAACTGAATACTCCTGAACAGACCATGTGTACATGGCTTTGACAAACCCCCAGCACGCCCAGTCTCTCAGCTCCCAGAGTCCCTCACACAGAGGCACATTATTTTACCCTGGCAGCTAGCACACGGCTGTGGTTTCTTACATAAGAGAAGACGTTGTGTTTGGACTGCTGGCTTACCTCAGTTCTGCCATTTCACACCATCCTGTTCTGCCGAAGTCATTGGCTGCTCTGTTTCCTGCCTCAGAGTAGAATTAATGAGTGGTGTTTTCTAGTCTTCACATTTGCCGTCTGCCCCCCATGCCCTTACTGGAGACCCAGAGACTTCTCTAGGTGGACCTTGAGACAGCCTTGGGAGAGTTCTCTGATGTTTGGTTTGTAGAGACACCGAAAAGGATGAAGCAGTTTGGAGCGTCTCTGCTAAGTTATAACTAGTCTTGGGCCACCAAGTCTTATTCCAAAGTGCTTCTCACTCAGAGCGGTTTACAGTGGTATACAAACTATAAATGAAGAACTTGCCTTTTGGGGATGTTGCTAATAATTTATTTCTACATTTGCAACCTATGATGAATCTTTACTTTTGTTTTAACTTCTCTTCAAGGGATCACATACACATCTAGATGCTGAGGCAATGTCACAGATGCAGAAGTTTCTAAAAGCTGAGAAGCTTCTCTGTTTCTGGGCACGGACTGTTAAGAGTTTGGACCATGGACCACATTTTGAGTAGCTTGGGATTGTATTGGGAGACTGTGCCCTTTTCCCACCTTTTGTTATTGTGGAATATGGTTTTGTTTTTTACCCTACAAGGATTAGTACATGCATAGGTAACTCAAATAGTGCATGTTCTGTCTTCTTTCCAAAAGACTGTACTGTCCCCAGTGGGTTCTGAGGCAGGAGGTGTTCTTCCTATCTAAACTATGTAGTCACATATAATCATCAGTCCATTTTTACTGTCCTTTCTGGAGAGCTCCTCGGGAATGAGGAGTGTTGTGCCCATCTTGGAACCCTCGGCATCTTCCATGGTGTAAGCAGATGGAGTGGCGGGTGTGAGCAGATGAGTGACTCACATTCTTACCTGTCCTTAGTGTTCTCAGTTACGCTTTCATCTTAGAAAAGACCCTGAGCTGAACATGGGTCCTCACACCTGTAATCCCAGCATTTAGGGAAGCTGAGGCAGGATGATTGTTGAATTTGAGGCCAGCTTGGGCTACAGAGTGGAAGACTGTTTCAAAAAGCTAAAAAACAAAACCCACAAAACAACAAAGCTAGATCTTTGCTAGGCAGGAGAGACACAGGATAGCAACAACAGTGTCAGAGACCTTCTAGATTTAAGCATTGGTATTTTTATGCACCTTGTGTCCTTCTCCTGACTGCTAGTAGTAGCTACCAGAGGGAGTGAACTTTCACACCGGGTTTAACCCAGAGATCATTCTCTTCATTCTTTACTGCAATGTGAGTTAGCTACCTTGGCTTTCACCCTGCAAGTGAGGACCCTTAACCAATTCACTTGAGGACAAACACCGACACCAGGATGACACATAATGACACACGGGGACAGTTTTCAACATGGGATAAACACATATTGACCAGGCTTTGGGAGTATGACTGTGTGTACTTGTACCTTTGTAAACTATTAGAAGCATGCAGATAAAAATGGTGTCTAGGATGCAGGTGAGATGCCTTAGTTGGTAAAAGTGCATGACACCAAACCTGATAACCTGAGTTTGGTCCCTGGAACCTGAAAGATGGAAGAAGAGAACGGACTCCCATAAGTTGTCCTCTGACTTCTGCATAGTGCCATGCAGTACCCCAACCCCTCAATAAATAAATAGATATAAAACCCCCCCCCCCAAAACTTTGAGGCCTCAAAGGCATTTGAACGTCTTACACACCCCCTGTGATGCAGTCACTGTGTACAGGGTTCCTGGAATGTGGTCACAGCCACATCAAGTGCCATGTGCTTTTCTGTTGTATGAATGGTACAAGCTGTGTGATCTGTTGTTTCTCTACCACTGCAGCGGCAGTGAGGCCCCCTCTACATGCCTTTCCGTCTACTTGCTCATTTCTGTAAGAACTGCCCTGGGACTGGTTGGACCTGCAAGGCAGTGAGTGGTAAAGCGCCCTGGCTTCGATTCCCCAACACTGCCTTAAGAAAAGGAGGAGGAACCATAATGCTGAACTAATAGTGTTTTGCCAAGCATGGTAGTGTACATCTGTAACTCAGCACTTAAGGAAGCAGATCCAAGAGCATCTAAATGTGAGGCTAGCTTGGACTGGGACAACCTGGAGTGAGATTCTATCTAAAACAAAGCAAAAAAATTTAAAAATAAAAACAACAAGAAAAAAAGAAAAGCAAAATGTCCTTCTGGAAGTGAAATTCCTGTACCACAGACCTTCAGCCTTAGCGGGGAATCCCTCTCAAATTGCTTCCTGAGGTCAGCTTGTGGAGTTACCTTTTTTGTTTGTTTGTTTTTTGAGACAGGATTTCTCTGTGTAGCTTTGG
This sequence comes from Onychomys torridus, assembly GCF_903995425.1. NCBI lineage: Eukaryota > Metazoa > Chordata > Mammalia > Rodentia > Cricetidae > Onychomys > Onychomys torridus. The sequence continues at coordinate 35,293,943 of NC_050447.1, forward strand.
TGTCTGCCCTGGATCTCACTCTATAGACCAGACTGCAGATCTTCCTGGCTCTGACCCGAGTGCTGGGATTAGAGGCGTGTATCACCACCGCCTGGCTGTGGAGTCACTCTTGTTTGGGTGCACACGTGATCTTGGTAAAATTCACATTGTCAGCTCTTTGTCATTTGGGCCAATCTAAAGAGTTTGGCATCTTTTTTGGTTTGAATTTGAATTTCTTTGATTATCATTTAACCCTTTTAAATATTTATATAATGAATTACCTTATTGGTATAATTTTTCTAGTTTTCTATTTGTGTTTCTCTCCCTTTACTTATTTATTTGTTTTTAAAGTTTTATTTATGTATTTTATGTATATGAGGGCTCTATTTGCATATATACCTGCACACCAGAAGAGGGCACCAGATCTCATTATAGATAGTTGTGAGCCACCATGTGGTTGCTGGGAATTGAACTGGGGACCTGGAAGAGCAGCCAGTGCTCTTAACTGCTGAGCCATCTCTCTAGCCCCCTTAAAATTTCCTTTTTTGTTCTTTTGGGATTTTTTTGTTGTTTTTTTTTTTTCGAGACAGGGTTTTTTCTGTGTAGCCCTTGCTGTCCTGGAACTACCTCTATAAAGCAGGCTGGCCTTGAATTCAAAAAGATCTGATAGTTTCTGCCTCCTGAGTGCTGGGATTAAAGGCATGTGCCACCTGGTGGTGGTGGCACACGCCTGTAATCCCAGCACTCGGGAGGCAGAGGCAGGTGGATCTCTGTGAGTTCGAGGCCAGCCTGGTCTATAAAGCTAGTCCGACAGGCTCCAAAGCTACAGAGAAACCCTGTCTCGAAAAACAAATAAACAAACAAAAAAGGCATCTGCCACCACAGCCCTGATTTGTTTCTTTCCTTTTAAAAAAGACATATTTATTTTTTGTGTGTGAATCTTTTTTCTATATGTATGTATGTATACCATGTGCCTTGGAGGTCCGAAGAGGGGGGTGGAACTGGAATTGGAGTTATGGACAGTTATGAGGCACCATGTGGATACTAGGGAGCTGAACCCAGCTCCTCTACAAGAGCAGCAAGTGCTTTTAACTTCAGAGCCACCTCTCCATCCCTTTGTTTTTTTCTTTAGCCTACAAGATTTGTTTACTTTGACAGGATCTCATGTAGCCTAGGCTGGCCTTGAACTTGTTCTGTAGCCTAGGAACATGACTTGAACTCCTTATCCTCTTACCTTTGCCTCCAGAGTATAGGGATTACAGGTGTGGCCTCATGATTCTGAATATATGCTAGATAATGTCCACTTACATATATTGCCAATACTTTCCCCCAACCTAAAGCTTCCTCTTTACTTTGTTTATGGTGCCTTTAAGAAAAGAGGGGGTTGCCGGGCAGTGGTGGTGCAGGCCTGTAATCCCAGCACTCGGGAGGCAGAGGCAAGTGGATCTCTGTGAGTTCGAGGCCAGCCTGATCTATAGAGCTAATCCAGGATAGGCTCCAAAGCTATAGAGAAACCCTGTCTCAACCCCCCCCCCCCAAAAAAAAAGAAAAGAAAGAAAAGAGGGGGTGGTGGTCTGGAGAGATGACTCAGCAGTTTACAGCACTTTTGCTCTACAGAAGACCAGCTTCAATTCCCAGCATCCACAGTGGCCCACAACCATCCTAACTCCAGTTCCAGGGGATGCAGGTAAAACATTCATACTCATAAAATTAGACAACTTTTTAAAATTTAAATGATTTAATTTAAATTTAAAATGATAGCCAGGCATGGTGGTGCATGCATGCCTTTAATTCCCACATTGAGGAGGCAGAGGCTGGAGGATCTCTGAATTTGAGGCCAGCCTGGTGTATAGAGTGAGTTCCAGGACAGCCAAGACTGTTACACAGGAAACCCTGCTCAAAAAACCAAAAAGAAAAAGAAAAATTAAAAAAAATATATATATTTTTTTGGTGGTACAAACGTGTCTGTACATGTGTTGTGGTCATCTAAAGTTCCTCCTTGTTTTTAGGTTGTAGCATCCTAACAGCATACGCAATTTTGTTGATTAAAAAAAGAAAGACTGTATTTTTAATTATGCACGTGTGTGTGGATGTGTACTCCTGAGAGAGGTGCCTGAAGGAACCAGGAACTGGAGCTGGAGTTACAGGTATTTGAGAGGCACGTGACAGGGGTGCTGGGAACCAAATTTGGCTTCTCAGGAAAAGCAGTACATGCTGTCCATCACTGAGCCATCTTTCATATTTTATCTTTTTAAAAATCAGCATGTAACTTATAAACAATGGCATGCCATTGTTTAACTGTCAGTGTCTTTTTCTTGGTAGGTCAATCATATAATGGCAATTTAGATTTAATTAAAACCAGTACTTTATATGTAATTAAATGTTTACTAGGTTTGTTTTGTGTGTGCGAGAGTACAGGTGGAGGTCAGAGGACTACTTCCAAGGGTCTGTCCTCTCCTTCTGCCGTGTGGGTCTCAGGATCAAATTCAACCCCAGTAGCACGGACCCATAGTACTGAGCCATCTTTCCAGCCTCTCCTTTTACATCCAGTTTTGATCATCTCAAGCATGTTATTTATTAATTTGCTTTTCCATCCAATATGTTGCAAACATCTGAATAAATTAATACTCATGTCCAGTTCATTCTGAAACTCCAGTAGCCCTGTTATAGAAGTAGCTTTTCTCTCCAGACAGTGGTGGTGCACGGCTTTAATTCCAGCAGCACTCGGGAGGCAGAGGCAGGCGGATCTCTTAGTTCGAGGCCAGCCTGGTCTACAGAGTGAGTTCCAGGACAGCCAGGGCTCCACGGAGACCCTGTGTCAAACACAAGCAAACAAACAACAGAAGAAGAAGTAGCATTTCTCTTTGCACTCCCTGGGGCTATTCAGGGCTCCACCACTGCTGTGAGGAGCAATAACAGTTGCTCTTCCAGCTGCATCTCTGACACAGTTCTTTCCTTGACTGTGTTAGAAATTCAAACTCGTAGAGGATGTCTGTAGACAGGGTCATTGACCAAGTTGCCTTTAGAAGGAAGAAACTCATTTTTGCTCTCATCCACTATTTTTAAGATTATCTACCTATGTTGTCAACTTTGCTTTTGAAAAGTGTGTGTGTGTGTGTGTGTGTGTGTGTGTGTGTGTGTTACAGAGATCGTTTCTGAGACTTATCTTTACTTTCTGTAAGAGCTTATATTTGAATGCTACCAGACTCCATCTGGGATTTCCCCGAGGCCAAGCAAACAGGATGGTTGAAGAGGAAAAGAAAACAGACTCAATTCAGGAAACTCAGCAGCTGCTGCTCTGACATCTTGGGCTTAGGGGGCATAGAGTGCTGTTGGTAGTTATTAAAAGGAAGTTAGTGTGCTGAGGTTGAAGTGCTAGTCCAGAATTCAGGAAAGGCCCCTGGAGAAGCAACAGTCCCTACTCTGTTGAGAAAAGACTCACTAAAGCCAGGAGCCTGTATGAAGACCTAGGTTGTTCAGAATCCTGTATGAAGGCAGTAAGTTGTTCAGGAGCTACTATGAATGCAGTAGGTTGTTCAGGAGCTGCTATGAAGGCAGTAAGTTGTTCAGGAGCTGTATGAAGGCAGTAGGTTGTTCAGGAGCTACTATGAAGGCAGTAGGTTGTTCAGGAGCTGCTATGAAGGCAGTAGGTTGTTCAGGAGCTACTATGAAGGCAATAGGTTGTTCAGGAGCTGCTATGAATGCAGTAGGTTGTTCAGGAGCTGTATGAAGGCAGTAGGTTGTTCAGGAGCTGCTATGAAGGCAGTAGGTTGTTCAGGAGCTGCTATGAAGGCAGTAGGTTGTTCAGGAGCTGCTATGAAGGCAGTAGGTTGTTCAGGAGCTACTATGAATGCAGTAGGTTGTTCAGGAGCTGCTATGAATGCAGTAGGCTGTTCAGGAGCTGCTATGAATGCAGTAGGTTGTTCAGGAGCTGCTATGAATGCAGTAGGTTGTTCAGGAGCTGTATGAAGGCAGTAGGTTGTTCAGGAGCTGCTATGAAGGCAGTAGGTTGTTCAGGAGCTGCTATGAAGGCAGTAGGTTGTTCAGGAGCTGCTATGAAGGCAGTAGGTTGTTCAGGAGCTGCTATGAAGGCAGTAGGCTGTTCAGGAGCTGCTATGAATGCAGTAGGTTGTTCAGGAGCCTGTATGAAGGCAGTAGGTTGTTCAGAATCCTGTATGAAGGCAGTAGGTTGTTCAGGAGCTACTATGAAGGCATAGGTAGGCTGTTCAGGAACCAGTGTGAAGGTGTAGGTTGCAGTGTGTTCAGATTTCTGACTCTGCAAACATCACTGTAGAGGAAGGAAATCTTCGGGTTCAGCCTGTAAGTGGTCACAGCTTCCAGAATGAGTAGGACTTGGTGCAGAGGCATCTACCCTAAGAGCATAAATAGGAAAGCATGAGTCAGTGTGTTTCCTCCTTCCTTGTCCCTCCTTTTCTTCCTCTTCCCTTCTCTGCTTTTGAGACTGAGTCTTGCTGTATAGCCTAGGCTAGACTTGAATTTGTGATCCTCCTGTCTCAGCCTCCTCGTTCAGGTGTGCCCTACTAGACCCAGCAAAAGCATGAAATTTCATGCTGTCTTTGTTTTTCTCTGCTAAGTAGTACTCCATTGTGTATATGTACCACATTTTCTTAATCCATTCTTCAGTTGACGGGCATCTAGATTGTTTCCAGGTTCTGACTATTATAGATAATGCTGCTATGAACATAGGTGAGCATGTATCTTTGTGCTATGATTGAGCATTCCTTGGATATATGCCCAAGAGTGGTATGGCTGGGTCTTGAGGTAGATTGATTCCCGATTTTCTGAGAAACCACCATACTGATTTCCACAGTGGTTGTACAAGTTTGCATTCCCACCAACAGTGGAGGAGTGTTCCCTTTGCTCCGCATCCTCTCCAACATTGACTGTCATTAGTGTTTTTGATCATAGCCATTCTGACAGGTGTAAGGTGGTATTTCAGAGTCGATTTGATTTGCATTTCTCTGATGACTAAGGATGTTGAGCATTTCTTTAAATGACTTTCAGCCATTTGTGATTCTTCTTTTGAGAATTCTCTGTTTAGCTTTGTAGCCCATTTTTTTAATTGGATCGTTCAGTATTTTGATGTCTAGTTTCTTGAGTTCTTTATATACTTTGGAGATCAGCCCTCTGTCAGATGTGGGGTTGGTAAGAGACTTTTCCCAATATGTAGGTTGTCTTTTTGTCTTATTGGCCATGTCCTTTACCCTACAAAAGCTTCTCAGTTTCAAGAGGCCCCATTTATTTATTTATTTATCTATCTATTTATTTATTTATTTATTTATAATTTTTTTGTTTTTTGAGACAGGGTTTCTCTGTAGCTTTGGTGCCTGTCCTGGACTAGCTTTGTATACCAGGCTAGCCTCGAACTCACAGAGATCCACCTGCCTCTGCCTCCTGAGTGCTAGGATTACAGGTGTGCACCACCACCGCCTGGCTTAGGTCCCATTTATTAATTGTTGCTCTCAGTGTCTGTGCTGCTGGTATTTAGGAAGTGATCTCTGGTGCCAATGCGTTCAAGAGTACTTCCTACTTTCTCTATTAAGTTTAGTATAACTGGATTTCTGTTGAGGTCTTTGATCCACTTGGACTTGAAGTTTTGTGAATGGTGACAGATAGGAATCTCTTTGTAATCTTTTACATATTGACATCCAGTTATGCCAGCACCATTTGTTGAAGATACTTTCTTTTTTTCCACTGTATAGTTTTGGCTTCTTTGTCAAAAATCAGGTGTTCATATGTGCATGGATTAATGTCAGGGTCTTCAATTCGATTTCATTAGTCTGTATGTTGGTTTTTATATCAGTACCAAGCTGTTTTTATTACTATAGCTCTATAGTAGAGCTTGAGGTCAGGGATGGTGATGCCTCCAGAGGTGATGCCTGCTTTATTATACAGGATTCTTTTAGCTATCCTGGGTCTTTTGTTTTTCCATATGAAGTTGAGTATTTTTCTTTCCAAGTCTGTGAAGAATTGTGTTGGGACTTTAATGGGGATTGCTTTGAATCTGTAGATTGCTTTTGGTAAGATTACTATGTTAATCCTACCTATCCATGAGCATGGGAGATCCTTCCATTTTCTGATATCTTCTTCAATTTCTTTCTTTAGAGATTTAAAGTTCTTATCAAAAAGGTCCTTCACTTGTTTAGTTAGTGTTATCTCAAGGTATTTTATATTATTTGTGGCTATTGTAAAGGGTGATGTTTCTCTGACTTCTTTCTCAGCCCTTTTATCATTTGTGTATAGGAGGGCTACTGATGTTTTTTTTAGTTGATCTTGTATCCTGCCACTTTACTGAAGGAGTTTATCAGCAGTAGGAGTTCCCTGGTAGAATTTTTGGGGTCACTTATGTATACTATTACATCATCTGCAAATCGTAAAAGTTTGACTTCTTTTTCAATTTGTATCCCTTTGATCTCCTTTTGTTGTCTTATTGCTTTAGCTACAACTTCAAGTACTATATTGAATAAATATGGGGAGAGTGGACAGCCTTGTTACTGATTTTAGTGGAATTGCTTTGTGTTTCTCTCTGTTTAATTTGATGTTGGCTGTTGGCTTGCTGTAAATTGCCTTTATTATGTTTAGGTATGTTCCTTGTATTCCTGATCTCTCTATGATCTTTATCATGAAGGGGTGTTGGATTTTGTCAAAGGCTTTTTCAGCATCTAATGAGATGATCACGTGATCTTTTTTCTTTCAGTTTGTTTATATGGTGCATTACATTGACAGATTTTCATATGTTGAACCATCCTTGCATCCCTAGTATATTCTTCTAAAGTTTCATTTCAGTTTAAGTGGTAGCAAGAAATCCTTTCTTTAGCATGCCCAAGGTTCTGTTGGCCACAGCTTTGTTTGTTTGTTTTGTTTATTCAAGAAAAGGTTTCCTGTATCCTAGGCTGGCTTTGAACTTAGTATGATGGAGACTGAGTCTCACTAGGTAGTCTGGGGTTGTCCTTGAACTAAGGATCTTCCTACTTTAGCCTCTGGAGCATGGAAATTATAAGTGTGTACATTATCACCCATGTCAGCCTTATGATTCTGTTTATTTTTATTTGTTAATTGCATTTTAAATGTATTCTTTGAAATTTTCATGTAATTTATACGATGTGCTTTGATCATATCTATCTACCATTAACTCCTCACTCTGCCTAGTGCCTCCATCCCGCTACCTCCCCAACGTACCTCCATCTTGCTACTTCCCCAACAACTCTGTTTTCTAATGGAGAAAGCAGGTTTTCTTGACTGTGAGGGCTGGTAATACCCAGTGCTTAGTTTAATAAAAACAAGCACATTAGTGAGTACAGATAGTCAATACTTCTCTTTTTAAAGAGTAATTTATTTTTATTTCATGTGTATTCATGTTTTACCTGCATGTTTGTCTGTGAAAGTGTTGGATCCCCTGAAACTGGAGTTACAGACAGTTGTGAGCCACCATGTGGGTGCTGGGAATTGAACCTGGGTCCTCTGGAAGAGCAGCCAGTCCTCTTACCACTGAGCCACCTCTCCAGCCCCATCAATACTCTTACTAAGTCTGCATTTTTAGCATTTAATCGTGTAATTTTATGAAGATCATATATGTAGTTGGAGTTTTCCTACCTGGCCCAGAGTCAGGACAAATCTCTCTCACCTGCCAGTCCCACAGTCACTCAGACCCAACCAAGAAAGCACACAGAGACTTACATTGTTTACAAACTGTATGGCCATGGCAGGCTGCTTGTTATCTACTTCTATCTTAAATTAACCCATTTCTGTTAGTCTATACTTTGCCACATGGCTTGTGGCTTACCAGTGTCTTTACATGTTGCTTTTCATGGCGGCGGCTGGCGGTGTCTCCCTCCAGTCTTCTACTTCCCAGAATTCTCTTCTCTCTTGTCCCGCCTATACTTCCTACCTGGCCACTGGCCAATCAGAACTTTATTTACACAGAGCAATATCCACAGCACATGTAGGAAGAACCCCAGTACTTACCTGAACTCCTTACCATTATCAACACATTCCCAGCTTCACCCTTTTTTGGTGAAACTGAGATTCTGTCCAACATAGGATCCAACTAAGCAATGTGTCGATCAGGATGGTTGAGCCTAACCTGTAATAGCAGTTAGTGGGTAACTCATTTCCTGATGATGTTTAATGGAGAATTACTTTGGGGAGAAATTTCTGCATGATACTGAGCGCCAAACCTGGGCCTTCATGTATGCTAAGTAAGTACTCTATAACAGAGTTTTTGATATTGAAGTTTCTACTGGCTCAGGCTGTCCTGAAGTCCTGATCCTTCTGTCTTTACCTCCTCCCTCGTACTGAGATTCCGTGTAGGCACCACATCATGCTAATTGACATCATCCTATTAATGGGAGTGAGGCTTTGTCTTGGCCTTTCAACTCTTTGGTGTGGTGATTGTGGAGAGATTGGGGATCAAGGGTGGAGGAAGATACACAACAGAATGAAGGTAATTTAGGTAAGAGAAAAATCACCTCAAGACTGAGTGAAATTGGAGACTTCTTAAGTCTTTTCAGAAACAAGACCCTGTGTGGCCAGTGTTCAGTCCAGTGTCACTCACTGAAGGCCAAGGAGCAACGTGTTGGGTAGTCACCTGAAACACACTCGCTGCTTTGAACACTGTTTCTGAGAGCATCAAAGAAAGCTATTCAGTAGGGTAGACAGAACCTGCACGACCCGGATGCAGCGCTAAGCAAGACCCACGGCAGTGGATTGAAAAGGCTTTTCATCTCAGTGTGAGGAAGACGCTTATGAGGGACAGAAACTCAACCCCTGGCAGGGATACGCTGACAAAAAGTCAAAGGCAGTATCATTTTCTTGGCATGAGGAGACCAAGCCAAGATCGTCGGGAGGCTTAATCTATGTGGGTCAGCAGAAGCTGAGGCTCGTGTGGCTGAGGCAGAAGTGACCCACTGTGCTGGATGAATGAGGGGAGGGTCTGTGTGCCTCATAAATGTGTGCAGGCAAGGGAGGAGTGGGAGTTCTCAGAGAAAGGGAGGCACGCGGGGCCGGGGTCAGGGGGACCTCACAGTCATTCATCTGAGCAGGAGTCTCGTTTTCAAAGGAAAAGTGGAGCTAGAACAAGGCGGCCACGGCGGCGGAAGGAAGGTCTGTCCCTCCGCTAACTTTTCCTAGCTGAGTCAGTTGAGAGGTTCAGAAGGACACAGAGCAGGGCTGGACAATACAGTCCCTGAAAGAGTGACTTTCATTCCTAGGATGAGCTGCGATCAAAGACGGGAAGGCAGATCTCGCCTAGGCCTGTGTGCTGAAAGAGCCACCCAGAACTGTGGGCTGCAGGGAAGGGGAGGGGTAACATGATTGTGTGTCTTGGCAGGTCAGTACCACTGTGTGGATTAGAGGCATTCATTGCCAGGAATTTCAAGTATTTGCCTGTCTTCAAATTAAAGTATTAGGCAAGGCATAATAAAGCCATTTCCCTTGTTTCAAATGAAACTCAGATGAAAGTTAAAATGGAAATTGCATATATACTGAAAATGCTTTATGAATAAAAGGAAAATATATTCAGAGTTTTTGTTTGTTTTTAACTTTTCCAGTGAATCTTTTATTAGTAGTTACATTATGATTCAGAGTCCCAGGATAGGGACCATCACATGTCCAGGTCCTCCTTTTACTATCTGGGGAGAAGGACAGAGAACAGAGGAGAGCTGGGTGGAGCTAGGTCCGATCTTCCCAGGAAATGTGCCTTCTGCTCTGCGGTCCCCCAGGCTGAGACCCATGATGCAGGGCTGAGGGACTGTACCCACCCTGGTAGCCCGCGCACACAGACATCACCTGCCTTTGCAGTCACTGCTCGCTCTCTCTCTCTCTCTCTCTCTCTCTCTCTCTCTCTCTCTCTCTCTCTCTCTCTCTCTCTCTCTCCAGGTGGCTCTGCCAGCACTTCCTGGCCTGGTTATGGTTTGGGAAGGGACTGTCAAAGGGGCTGTTTCATAGCTTTTGATTTTATTTAGTCTTATGTCTTCAGCCATGGTGCTGACTCCGAAAGACGCCCCGGAGCTTCGCTAGTTCAGTGTGACCCTTAGCCAAGACGCCAGTGGCAGGAGATTGCTTGTTTTTTAGATTTCCAGTTGCTACAGCAGATACTTTATCTTTTCTTTATTTTATTTTTTTATTTTTATTTATTCCAGAGCTGAGGACCAAGCCCAGGGCCTTAGCTCTTGCTAGGCAAGCGCTCTATCACCATGCTAAATCCCCAACCCCCAGATACTTTATCTTTTAAAGAAGGGTATTCCAGACTGGGTTTGATAGTACATGGCTGTAAGTCCCAGCACTCAATTGGCTGAGGCAGGAGGATGATAAGTTTGAGGACAACATGGGCTGCATATCAAGACCCTGCTTCAAAAAGATGGGGTGGAGCTGGGTCGTGGTGGTGCACACCTTTAATCTCAGTACTCCTGAGGCAGAGGCAGGTGGATCTCTGTGAGTTCGAGGCTAGCCTGGTCTACAGAGTGAGATCCAGAACAGGTTTCAAAGCTACACAGAGAAACCCTGTCTCAAAAAGCCAAAAAAAAAAAAAAAATTTAAAAAGGGGGTTGGGACACCTCATCAAATTATCGTGGACAGTTTTCAAAATGAGCAGACCACTGTTATTAGAATTTGACCTGTTTTTATGTTTTTACAGTGCCAAGACTAGAACCAGGGCCTTGCACTTACTAGGCATGTGCAAGGTATATAGTGTATACCCAGTTTTCATTTCCAGGTATATAGTGTATACCCAGTTTTCATTTCCAGGTATATAGTGTATACCCAGTTTTCATTTCCAGGTATATAGTGTATACCCAGTTTTCATTTCCAGGTATATAGTGTATACCCAGTTTTCATTTCAAGGCAGTATTTGATGTAGCCTGCGCTATCCTTAATTTCCTATGTAACAGAGGATGACTTTGAGTTCCTGTGTTCCTGTCTCTATTTGGTGGATTCCTGTGGCTTTTGAATATTTCTGTGTGAGTAAGGTTGAATGGGGCAGTTTCTGTTCAGTATTTCTTACAGGTAAAATTATGAAGCACAAATCCTACATTCACTCAGGTAATAATCACATTGAAACAAATTCCTATTTTCTTTTTTGTTTTTGGTGGTGGTGGTGGTGGTGGTTTTTCTTTCTTTCTTTCTTTTCTTTTTCTTTTTCTTTTTTTTTTTTGAGACAAGGTTTCCCTGTGTAGCTTTGTGCTTTTCCTGGAACTCACTTGGTAGCCTAGGCTGCCCTCGAACTCACAGAAATCCGCCTATCTCTGCCTCCTGAGTGCTGGGATTAAAGGCATGTGCCACCACCGCCCGGCTCTTTTTTTTTTTAACGGAACATTTATTGGAAAGAAATAAAGTAGGTTTCAGTGGGATACTCTTATAAATGGGTGGAAGCTAAGACAAGCCAGATGTGAGGAAACACAGCCAGTGTGAGCACGGAATGGGTCTGGTTAGCACAATGACAGCAGTGGGCATTGTTGCCACCAGACAGTGCTGGCACTGAGGACTGCTGTCACCAGCGGACACGGCCGCTGCTGCCAAGCTGTCTTCTTTGTCTTTCGCTGTTCCGTTCTGGCTAGGGCATCACACTGGTCAAGGCCATGTCATGAAGCAGCGTCTTTTCTGCCAGAATGTAGAAGAGGGGATATTTGGCTTCTGTAGCCTTCTTTGAGAGGTCCATCAGAGGCCAGGCCTGTCTGTTGACGAGGCAGTCTCCTCCTGCTCAAGCACGTCTTTGGGCAGCGTTTGCTCATTTTATTGGCCCCTCTTAGGAAAGCAGAGTGTTTATTCTCTGTCCCTTCTGACTTCTATTCTGAATGCAGAAGGTTCACAAATACTTCACTTTTGTCTCTGGGCTTTTCCCGTTCTCTTACTTCTGTGGCTTGTTGTGTAGATGGGTGGCTGGCCCCTAGGTCCTCTCCTTCTCTTGCTCCTTCCTTGATATTTTTTTTTGTTGTTGGTTTTTTGAAACAGAGTTTCTCTGTGAAACAGTCCTGGCTGTCCTGGAATTCACACTGTAGACCAGGCTGGCCTCAAACTCACAAACTCACAAAAAAACCTGCCTCTGTCTCCCAAGTTCTGGGATTAAAGGCCTGCACCACCACCGCCCGGCTTTTAACTGCTGAGCCATCTCCAACCCATGATACAGTTTTTAATTGTAGCAGGTTGTGGTAGCTTAAAAGGCAGAGAGGGGCCCATAACTAAGCTTTCAGAGAAGCCCATGGAACCCAGAAATTGGCATGCAAATTTTTGCGAGAAGTTCATTGTAGAAATGGACATTCTCAATTTCCATTGTAGTCTTTTTTTTTTTTTTTTAAAGATTTATTATGTATACAGTGTTCTGCCTGCATGTATGTCTGCTGCCAGAAGAGGGCACCAGATCTCATTACATATGGTTGTGAACCACCATGTGGTTGCTGGGAATTGAACTCAGGACCTCTGGAAAAGCAGCCAGTGTTCTTACCTGCTGAGCCATCTCTCCAGCCTCTCCATTGTATTTTTTTTTTTTTTTTTTTTTGCCAGAGCTGAGGACCGAACCCAGGGCCTTGGGCTTGCTAGGCAAATGCTCTAGCACTGAGCTAAATCCTCCATTGTATTCTTAAGGGATCTTTGATCTTACAACACTTAAGAAGCACTGATTTTAAAAATCGCAGAGCAGCTGATTACTTTAGTGCTGTTCCTAGGCTGGGTGGCTCACCACTGCCTGTGACCCTAGCTCCAGAGGGATCCAGTTCCTCCATCTGGCTTTTTTGGACACCTGCGCTCACATGCATATATCCACACAAAGACACATAATAAAAGATAAATATTTAAGAAATGAAAGGAAAAATGATAGCGTGCAGGCTTGTGGTGCTCAGGGGGATTTACAGTAACCTCTGCTGTAAAGGGATGCCACAATACTTTTGTCAGGGGGATTCCAGCAGCAGCTCAGAGCTGGCGTGACACTGGGCTGACCTTGAATGTCATCTTTGCTTTGTCTTTTTCTTTTGAGCCCATCGGCAGTGAAGGACTTTCTTCCTTCCTGGGACTGGACCTTCCAACTGTATGTGTCATGCCTCCCCTGCATCTTATTTTCCAGATGGGAACAAAGAGAGCTGCCCAACGGACGTGTCTATTATGTTGACCACAATACCAAGACCACCACCTGGGAGCGACCTCTTCCTCCAGGGTAAGGCCTGAGACTCTGGAATGGGTACCAAGGATTTCCTACAGGCATCTCTACCACTCTGCCATGCTGTCTTATCAGACCTTGTCCCTCTTTGCTGGCTTTCTCTCCCTCCATTCTCCCGACTCCAACCTGTTTTTTATTCCACATGCATTGCATTGGACCCAGCTCATGGCCAGGGGCTTTATTACTGTGTGGTATTCAGTGCTGACAGGGCTGTTGAGTCCTGGAGACAGGTTTGAGGAAGCCCCTTGGATCTTGGGGTCTCAATGGCGTTAGTCAGCTTTCTGTGTGGAGACACCCTTATAAGGAGTGGCAAAGTCAGTTCCTTTCTTTAGAGACAGCAGGCAATTACCTTGGGTCAGTCTCTCTCTCCCTCCTTCTCTGTCTCTCTGTCTGTCTGTCTCTCTCTCTCATGTGCATACACCCACACACATACATATAAATATAAATAAAAATCTCTTAAGAAAAAGAGGAACAAGACTAATATCCAGAGAGATGGAGCAGTTGGTAAAGTCCTTACCAGGCAAGCGTGAAGACCTGAGTTCAGATCCCAACACTTGTTTAAAAAGCCAGGTGCAGTAAGCCTGTAAGCCCAACACGGAAGGGACAGAGGCCGGAAGATCCCTGGTGCTCATTGCCAGCCAGACTAGCTGAAGTGCTAAGTCCCAGGTTCAGTAAAATACCCTGCTTCAAAATAATATGGAGAGCAATAGAGGAAGACATTGATGTCAACCTCTGTCCTTCATATATATGTGCACATACACGTGACACACATGAACATGTACACAATGCAACATGTATAGAAATGTAGAAAGAAAAAGAGAGTTGCTACATTTCCCTGTACAGCCTTCCCCCAAGAGCAGGTTGCTCCTAATTCATCTGGCCTTGGTGAGAACACAGTGGAGTTCTCCCAAACCAAAGGTGGGAAAAAACTTCCAAGTGAGGAAGACCGGCCAAGTTCAGGGAGAAGGGGTTTGATTTCCTGTCTGCCAGGGACAGAAAGTTCTTTCCACGTGTGTCTCCTAGTCGTGAGAGCTCACGAAAGGGAATGAATTCTGCCCTCAAGAAAGACTCACCCTCTACTCACCTAGTGCAGCCATGAGGGCTCCTCATGTTTATGAACACCATCCTCCTCCTCCTCCTCCTCCTCCTCCTCCTCCTCCTCCTCCTCCTCCTTCTCCTCTTCCTCCCAATTCACCTAGGGAAGGGTGGCAGCCGGGGGCTTGGGAGGAGCCTCTGTGCTTTGGTAAGTTCAGCTGTCAAGTGTGTGCCAGGCAGATCCCGCCGCACCGTCCGGCTCCCCAAATGTCCACACATGTCAGCTGTCTCCAGTCCCTAGTCGAGCACTGGCTTTTCCTCGTTTACCGGGCTCTCCTGGGAATGGTGCTCCTCATCCGTCACTGTAGTGCTCGCTCTCTGTGTCTGCTTGGACAGAAGTGAGGTGAAGGCTGCCCAAGTTAAACATTGGCTTCTTAGTTTTTTGGTTTGGGGTTTGTTTGTTTGTTTGTTTTTAATTTCCACATTTTATTGTGGAAATGATGGAAATTTTTATACTATTATGGAAATTTTCAGGTATAGAGAGAATAGTATAATGAGACCCACATACTTAGAGCCAGTTTTATCTGTACCAGGGTTGACACCTTATGATAGCATATGGATAAGATCAAGCCCTCCACCATTTTATAAATAATATTTTCTTGGAACATGGCCACATCCTTTGCTGACCACTCTTCTCTTTCCTTTCAGTGCTCACACCCAGTGCCTTGGGTGTGGTCGGCATGGTAGGCAAGCGGGGTTTGAGCCACACTGAGGTTATGGGAAGGTTTTTCATGGCTGGCTGCCTGGCTGGTTGATGTGTTGTTTTGTTTTTGAGACTGGGTCTCCCTATGCAGCCCTGGCTGGCTCGATATGTAGCAGGCTGGCGTCAGTTTAGGATGGCTCTGCCTGCCTCTGCCTCCTGAGCCCAGAGCTCAGGTCGTGTGCCACCACGTCTTCCCTTTTGAGATAGGCTTCTCAGTCTGAACCCAGGCTGTTCCGGAACTCACTTTGTCCCCTGAAGTGACGCAGGCTGTCCTTGAACCTATAGTGACTCTTCACCTTAACCTCCTGAGGTCTGAGTTTGTTTATAATGGCTGATCTCATTTTTCATTGGCACAATGAGTAACTGCTACACAGACTGTACCAGAAATTTTCAAACATTTACTTTATAGAAAACCTCTCTGGGGCTGCTCTTCCAGAGGTCCTGAGTTCAATTCCCGGCAACCACATGGTGGCTCACAACCATCTGTAGTGAGATCTGGCGCCCTCTTCTCATCTGTAGGCATTCATACAGACAGAACACTGTATGCATAATAAATAAATTAAATCTTTAAAAAAGAAGAAGGAGGAGGAGGAGGAGGAGGAGGAGGAGGAGGAGGAGGAGGAGGAGAAGAAGAAGAAGAAGAAGAAGAAGAAGAAGAAGAAGAAGAAGAAGAAGAAGAAGACCTTTCTAGTCTGTGATCTCTCACCCTCATCCACCCTCCTTGCTTGTCTTGGTTTAGGTGATTTTGAGGCAGATTGTATACATTATCATTTACCCATATTTCAGTATACACTTCTAAAATATGTCATTAGCCAGGCATAATGGCACACACCTTTAATCCCAGCATTTGGGAGGCAGAGGTAGGAGGATCTCTGAGTTTGAGGTTAGCCTGATCTACAGAGTGAGTTCCAGGACAGCCAGGACTACACAGAGAAACCCTGTCTCAAAGAAAAAAAAAAAAAATCCAAACACCGTCTATACATCCTACAGACCAGAGGGCTCAGAGGCAGCTACAGTACATTTTACAACGTGCCTGTTCTAAAGTTCAGATGTGTAAGTCACACTGTCAAGTCAGTGCTGACCTGTGATGCAATTAGAGATCCAAACACTGACTGGATGTTGGATGCCCAGAGCAGTGTGAGATACAATCACCATCATAGCAACTTTAAAACGGCAAATAAAATGATTATCTCAGCAGATCTACTGCTTAAGAAACAAGATTGGTCAAAGGACTCACTTTAGGATGGCCACCCTATTGTAGCAAATTCATAGCAACATATGTGCAGCTCAGTCCTTTTATTCTGGAGCACAAAGTATTGGGCCTGGTAGCCAAGGCTGCATCATGTGCTCTTTGGTGAGTCCTGAGCAGTGCTCCAACCAGATCTAGACAGAGAGAGAGAGGGATTGCGGTAGGCCAGTGTTAGACAAGCCCCACAGACATTTGTAGGGGCTATACTTACATAAGAGCAGGAGGATGGCATCAGTAGAGGTGCCAGTGTGGGGGGAGTAGGGAAGGTGCATGGAACCTTTTGTTGGTGTGCCTGTGGGGCCTTTGTTTTTGGTGCTCATGGAGCCAAAGTGAGCAGGCCGACTCCATCTTCAAACACTGCTGTGTTCTCAAAGATTATGACTCTGCACAAGATTTTATGGGAAATAAATGGTGGAATTATCCAGCTTAGAAATTTCACATTTTGGAACTAGAGAGATGGCTCAGCTGTTAAGAGTGCTTGCTGCTCTTCCAGAAGAACTGAGTTTGGGTTCTAGCACCCATGTCAGGTGACTCACAATCATTTGTAACTCCAGCTTTGGAGTCAGTGCCTTCTTCTGTTGTGGGATATTTTGATTGGATTTTGACACTCCTGAGACAGCCAATAAAGTTAACTTTGAATCAGAAGGCGGAGCTAGCTACTAGAGGGCCAAAATTAGCCATAGAGGTTTTGGAGGACTGAGGGTCTATAGAAGTATGAGGGAGTGGCTGAGAGAATGGTGCGGCCTTTTTGGGATCAATAAAAACCTGGGAGTCAGATATTGGGGTAAGAACCTGATTGACCACCATCAAAGTGGCGGAGAAGCAGCCAGTGACCTCCTCTGGATGAAGTGTTTATCTAATTATTCTTTATCAATAAAAACTCAAGTCAGCTATTGGGATAAGAACATGATTGATCAGGGAAGTGACCAGTGACCTCCTCTCTCTCTCCTTCCTCGACCCATAACACTCTTCTGGCCTCCTAGAGCACTCATACATAAGTGGTGTGCTTGTGCACGCACGTGCGCGCGCGCGCACACACACACACACACACACAAATAAAAACAAGTCTTAAAAAAAGAAGTTTGACATTCACCTGATGAAGGACTTCTAGGTAAACATGTAGACTGAATATGTAATTTATCCCATTTTTCCTGAAAACTTGCTAAAATGGCAACAAATTCATTTTAGGAAAAGCACAAATGTTCAAAGATAAGGTGTAGCCAGGCATGATGATAGCACATGCCGATAATCATACCATAGGAAGTGGAGGCCAGAAGATCAGAGAGAAGTTGAAGGAAGGATGAAGGGAATAGAAGAGGGTGACAGACAGACAGACAGACAGCACACAGGGGATAGTGATCAAAATGTCTTTGCTGACAGGTGAGTGCTGGGGCTGAGGAAGCCTGCATTTGAACCATCTGGCCAGATTGCACACAGACCATTAAAGACCCGAAGGAGCGGGGGATGAGATGAAAACCTGCAGATCTCCTCAAGGCTTTTTTGCAAGAGCAGTTCAAGTCCCAGGCTGTCAGTCATCACTCCCATTCTGCTGCTGCACGTGCATGTTTGAGCACACACTGCCTGCCACATGTGTGCACACACAAACATACACACACACAGCCGTGTGACTGTTACTGGCCTTGAAAAGCTTCTCAGAGAGCTGGGCCATCCTTAGGGACACAAACCATAACTGTAGCAATAGCTGGACTGAAGAACCATCCCTTAGGATGAAGAGTGGAGGGTTCGATTTTGTTTTTGCTGGAGAAATTGTAGGAGGAGAACTGCAGACTGTGATGTTTGAGGACCTTCAGAGAGGCTAGCTGAGCCTCTGCCTCAGTAAGACAAGTGCAGCCTGCAGCTTCATTCACAGCGATTCTCCTGTCTCAGCTTCCTGAAGATGGGATTACAGGCATGAACCACTATGCTCAGCTTCTAGATTTTAATTAATATCCTCAAAGTTTGAGGGGGGGAAATAAAAATACATCCTCAGTATAAGAACAAGAGATCATGAATCTATCCCTGCTTACTGAATTCTGTATAAATTGGAAACACTCTGGCTGCTAGTCAGTCAGGCTGCAAGATTCTCCTGACCATCATGTCTGGCTCATCTTTCCCTCACCGACTACTTACCTCCTCTCTGGGACCTGGCACCCCTGGGACTGGCCCCTGGCAGTTAATGTATGTGGCAATAGACATAAGAAAATCAAAGCCAAGTATAGTGGTACACACTTGTGATCTCAGTTCTTTTTGTTGGCATGTTTTTATTTTATGTGTATGAGTGTTTTGCCTGTGTGTATGTATGTGCACCACGTAAGTCAGAAAAGAATGTTGGACCCCAAGACTGGAGGTGTAGGCAATTATGAGTGGCCATGTGGGTGTTGGGCTTGAACCTGAGTCCTCTGTGAGAGCAACAAGTGGTTTAAACCAGTTAGGAACCAACATTCCAGCCCCTAATCTCAGTTCTTGGGGAGTAGAGGCAAGAGGATCAGGCGTTCAAAGCCATCCTCAGCTACATAATGAGTTGGAATCCAGCCTGAGCTACACAAGACTATGTCAAAAACAAACAACCCCCCCAAACCAAAAAGAACCCCAAACTTATTAGAATGTTTGGAGAAATGGACCTTAGAAGATAAGTTTAGAACTTGGCACCCAAGTATGAGTCCTAGCAAGAGAGAACAGACAGACAGACAGAGAATAGGGAGTGCTGTTACAAGATAGAAAACTACCAAAACGGGGGGGCGGCAGGAGGGGCGGAAGTGCTCGCCACTAAGCTTGACAAACTTACTTACTTACTTCAATCCCTGGAACCCATAGACTCCTGAAACTTGTCCACTGACTGCCATATGTGCACATATACACTCTAGCACATACATGTGCACGCACACACATACACTAAAGAAAACATAAAAATTTTTAAAGAAAAAATGATTATATAGGAAAACCCTGTCTAAAAAAAAAAAAAAAAGAAAGGAAGAAAAAAGTGAGCTGGGCGGTGGTGGTGCACACTTTTAATCCCAGCACTCTAGAGGTAGAGACAGGTAGATCTCTGAGTTCTCGGCCAGCCTGGTCTACAAAGAGAGTTCCAGAACAGCCAGGGCTGTTACACAGAGAAACTCTATCGTGGAAAAAACAAAACAAAACAAAAAAAAAACAAAACAAAAAAACAAACAAAAAGAAAAGAGAAAAAAAAATGAGCTAGACATGGTAGTGCATGCTTTTAATCCCAGCACTCAAAGATAGAGGCACGTGAATCTCTGTGAGTTCAAAGGACAGCCAGGACTACGTAGTGAGACCTTGCCTCAAAAAACCAAAAAGAAAAGAATTGCCAAAATGGAAATGCAAAGTATCCAGATTAACAGGGCCCACATCCAGGGCTCAGCCTGGAAAATGAAGAGTGACCCGCCCAAGCCACATCTAATGGAATCTCAGACTGCCAAGAAAAGATGTTGGCAGCTTCCAGAGGGAGAACATAGGGTCCATAGAAAGGATGGGGGTGGGTTAGAAAGGATGGGATCCAGAATGCCACAGCAGCAGTAGAGTGGCCATCACATCAAGGATGGAAAATGGCTTCCTGTTGCTTTAACATTCCAATGTAGAGGACGAAGTCGGCATCCTCAGACATGCTGAGTTTCAGAAACTTGACTTTGGAGCTTCTACTCGGAAAGTTCTGTGTGATTTACTTCACCAAATGAGAGCAAGCCAACCCAGGAGAAAGGTGCAGCCCAGCCCAGCAGGGTGAGGTGACATGGGATCACAGTGGAGAGCAGAGTAGTGTGGACATACAGGTGCCCACATTAGAGGAAGGCCAAGGGAGAGGCACAGCTAAGGAATTAATGACACCAAGAGATCACTGTCCTTAGAGAATAAATCACAAACATTAGTATTCAAAGTTGGACATGCGGTGCACACCTTTAATCCCAGCACTCAGGAGCCAGAGGCAGGAAGATCTCTGAGTTCAAGGCCAGCTTGGTCTACAGAGTAAGTTCCGGACTAGTCCAGAGTATGTAGTGAGACCCTGTCTCAACAAATCAATATCCAATCTGACGTAGGCATTGTAGGGAGTTTATCAGCTCATGTGATGGAAAATTCTAGATGCCCTGATTTCTAATGAAGTTTAGATCTTGTGTCTCAATACTATAACCCACGACCCAGCTTTTGTCTTGTGTTCCTATCCTGCTGTCTACTGGGCCAACCTCATTGTATAGTTGAACAAGTGGCTGCTGGCTCTGTGCTTTCTACTCAGTCAGAAAAGATGGAAGACTGTTTTTCTCCCCTAGAATTTCCCAGAAAATATCCTGAGATTCATTTTGATTGTCCCAGTAGGCCACATGCCTACTTGTAGCCCAGGCAACTAGTCAATTCCTTATAAGACATCCTGAGAATATTTTTAGAATTTGGTGGGGTGGGGTTGGGGGGGGTCAGAAAAGATGGTGAAGTAGCTGTCTCAGCCCAAGCTCTTCGTTTCCAGGTGGGAAAAACGCACAGACCCCCGAGGAAGGTTTTACTATGTGGATCACAACACCCGGACAACCACCTGGCAGCGCCCGACTGCTGAGTACGTGCGTAACTATGAGCAGTGGCAGTCACAGCGGAATCAGCTCCAGGGGGCTATGCAGCACTTCAGCCAGAGATTCCTCTACCAGGTGAGAGGGCAAGAGCCTGCCAGGAATGGTGGACTCCCTGCCATTAGTGTTCGCAGCCACACACACTCTGTAGACTGCTGATGAGCTGGAGAAAGGGTGGCCAGCCATGTGACACTCACTACAGACTTCACTCATTACAGTGAGATTCCTCAAGTTTCTAACTTAGTAGCGCCGTGTCCTGCCTCAGGTCAGCCACCAGTGTGTCTGAAGCTGGATTTGCCATCCTTCTTTCCGTTCCCATAGTGGTCTTGGCTCCCAAATCTAGAAGGCCTGAGACAGCTTTCTTTCTTTCTTTCTTTCTTTTTCTTTTTTTTTTCCCCTTTGAGACAGGGTTTCTCTGTGTAGCTTTGCGCCTTTCCTGGAACTCGCTCTGTAGACCAGGCTGTCCTCGAACTCACAGAGATCCACCTGGCTCTGCCTCCCGAGTGCTGGGATTAAAGGCGTGCGCCACCGCTGCCCGGCCTGTGGCAGCTTTCTTTTGCCCTTTCTTTATCTCACTTCTCTCTAAACTTCAAAACCAATCTCTGAAAAGAATCTTCTTTTCTTCTGGCCCAGACGTGAGGCTCTTTCGTAGGCCGTCGAGGTAGGACTGGAAGAGTCCCAGCTTCGCTTCCGCCTGCTCTTCAGCAGTTTTCTTTTGCCTGCCTCTCTCACTTTAGCAAGCCCTCAGGGTAAAAGTTTGGATTGGGGGTGGGGGTTTCTTGAGAAGTGAAACTTAAATACAAAAACCGTTTTCTTTCTGAGTATTGTGGAATGGGTTACTCAGCTGCTTGGGTTGGAGGAGCTACCTTGTTCTGTGAAATAGAAGACATCTTGTACTGGAGAAACGTGGTGGGAACCTTTTTTTATTTTTGTCTGCCCTGAATGTCTGTTGGTTTTCCCTCTCGTGTGCTATGGTGCCATGTCCTGGTTACAAGTAAGAAGGCTTGCTTTCATACAGTTATTTTGGGGTTTGGCCTTGACCCAGGGTTTGACTAGGAAGACTAAGAACTGATACTCTGCTAGCAGTCCCCATCACTCCCCCGCCTTCTCCTTTTGCTGGGCTTAAACTGAGATCTTGTTCTCCGCTGCACTTTAGAGGACATGAAATATGTTTAAAATGGGCATCAGGGGCATCAGGATTGCTGGCTCCGGCCTCCCTTCCTGGGCCAGCCTCCATGTTTGTGCACCTTTCCCGTGCTCCCCGGGTTACTGCTCTCGGTGTTTTGGCGTTTGCTTTTTTGACTGCCTAAGGTGTCTTTGTTGCTCTGAATCAGCGGGCACATTGTTTTGCTTGCGTCCCCCTTGCCAGCTCCTTTTGCCCCGTGTGTTCCCGCTGTGGGCCACTGAGGACCCCTCCCCCCGTCCTGCGTGTTGTGTCATTGCATTAGCACTGTCCCACACCCGTCCCTCGTTTATGTGGCACCTCTGTTTGCATCCCACCTGTCCTCCTCTGGTGGCCAAAGGAGGGAGCCAGGGTCTGCAGGACCAACCCAGGTCACCCTGTGCTTCCTGCTCTGTGGACTCAGATTGGACCTTCCACCCTTCCCTCAGGGAACCCTTGGGCCACGTCCTTGGCACCTGGATTTTGCTCTGGCTCCATCAGGTCTATCCTGCAAACACGATGCATGCCTCTCCCCTTCTGCACCCTCTGGCCTTTCCAGAGTCTTTTCTGTCCTCGGCTGTGTTTGCTAGACGTTCTTTATTTCTGAATTTGTATCTTAAAATATTACTGGGATTTTGTGCTTAATCCCAGAGGGACTTGAACTCACGTAGTTTTCTGGCTCAAGGCATGCATCCTGGACCTCCAGCCCTGGGACATTACCTAGGAAGGTGGTTCAGCAGTCACATTGTGTTTCTGGTTCTGAAGGACACTGCTCTGTCTCTCAGAGTTATCTGCACCTCCAGGTGTTCTGGGTATCAGTCCCCTTGTGGGCTTTTCTGGCTCTGCTCTGTAGCACACTTGGATCCTCAGGGAAGCTGAGGAAAGGGGGCGTTTGGTTTCCAGTGAAGGCATGGGAGTTTGCTTTGGGTTTTTTGGTCATGATGCAAAGCTTTTATTTTTGTTTTTTCTTTTCTTTTCTTATGATGTGAGTTGTAAAATGTACCTTACAGAAGACATATCAAAAAAAAAAAAAAAAATCAAGTGGTCGGCTTTAGCTATAAACAGTGAGGTCACTGTTGATGTCCATCAGTTCTGATTTCCCATGCTGTGTTCTTCAGTCTCATCCGCCCTTTCCTATCTGTCTTTTCTTCTCCATCCTTCTTACAGGCTGAGGGTGTGGTGAGTGGAACTGATAGGATAGGAACTGGAGGGTGCCAGGGAAATTCAGTAAAGACTGCTATGATGAAGGAGAGCCAACATCTTAGGAAGTCTGGGATAGAAACAGTGAAACTGAACAAATAGTGAGGGTTAAGAAAAGGTGTTAGCTAGGTACAGTGCTACACCTGTAGCCCCAGATGTTTGGGAAGTTGAGGCAAGGAGGGAGTGTGAGCCTGAGTTTGAAGCCTGCCTCAACTATAGAGAATTCAGTTCATGGAAAGAGAAGAAGGGGCTGATGGATATTTTTGTTTTAAGTTCTGTGCCATCAGGAAGGACCTGCTGGAACCTGGGATACTTTATACACATTCCAAAGAGCTGGAAGCACCAGACTTATGCGCCAGTTGCCTCTTCTTTTTCTTTCCTTCTGGTTTCCTTTTGTTATTTTTTGTCTTTTGAGGCAGGGTCTCTCTATGTAGCCCAGGATAGCCTGGACCTTGCTGTATAGACGAGGTTAGCATTGAACTCAAAGAGACCCATTTACCTCTGCCTCCCAGTGCTGAGATTAAAGGTCTGTGGCACCACCCCTGGCTTGTCTCACTTGCAGGCTGGGCGTATGCTCAGTGGTAAGAGCTTTCACCTAGCATGTGTGAATCCCTGCATCCAGTCCCTGAAAAGGGCAGGGTCATACCTGTCGCTCAGCACTGACCCGCTCGCTGCCTTCAGTTAGGCTCTTATTGGATGGATGCATTGTGTCTCACATCCAGTCTTCAGCTTCTGCTACCAAGAGCTTTTGTGAAGACTTCTTAGCCTAGTTGAAGGAATGTTACCAGGTGATGTACCTCACCACCCACCCCTCCAAAACTCACCCAGGTCCCAGATGACCAGTGTGAGCTGGGGAGATTTTCGTCATTGGGGCAGATCTGAGGTGGGATAGAGTTGGCAGTGACAGGCGCCAGCCCCAGGCCAGCTTCCCCCAACCTTGCACAGTGTCCTTTGATCCCTGTGGCAGGAGGTCCTCTACTGAAAGGAGCCCTGTCCCATCAAGGCACCTATGGTTTCAAGACTTAAATGACGGTTGGAACTCACTTGGAAGAGGAGCCTGGATTGGCACCTTGGGAAGAAAGTTCCTCTGTCCCTTCAGTTGAGGGTGGAGGGAGGGATGTGGTGGGAGTCGGTTGGCAGTGGAGCACCACCAGTATTTGCTCAAGCCCAGACTGAGCCGCATTCATCCGTCTGCTCATGTGTGTGGCTCTGTCATCCCCAGATGGGGCCAGCCAGGTCTGCAGCCTGAAGTCTGCATTTAGAACCTGATCCCCAGTATGATGATTAAATTCTAGTAAGTGAAATAAGAATGCTTGCAAGAAGGGAGTAAAACAATGCTTGTTTTATTTAACTGAGAAGGTTTTGACAGCGCGCCCCTGCTTCCCGAGGGCCGAGAACTCTCCATCTACTGCAGCCCTTCCCCTGGGACCTTGGGGCTGAAGTAGTGAAGGGGCTCATAGAAAGAAAGCCGACCCTGCCGTGAGGAGCCCCTTCCCTTCTCTCTCAGCAGCCCCGGCCCACCTCCCCAGACAGGCAAATGCAGAACACTGAGCGACTTCAGGTTCAGGCAGGGAAAGAATAAAGGTGCTTTGTGAGGGAAGGAAAACATTCCCGGGGGAGACGAGGGGCTTGGGGCATGAAAGTGCCCTCAGTCTGGGTGGATGCTGCACACCCAGGAGGGAGGTGGCGGGCAGAGGGCCGGCCCCAGCCAGGAAGCCCTGGGCGTGGGCAGGGCTTGTGGGAATGATTTCATTGGAAAGGCCTGCAGTATTTTTTCCCCTCCTGTGTGTGGTTCTTGGAGAAAGTTGGAGGTGGTGAGGATTTCAGTTGCCTTGGCCGCGGGAGCAGGAGCTGAGCAGCACAGAGGTCGGCAGGGAGCTGGCGGGGAGCTTGCTCTGAGCCCTCCTGCCATGTTCAGGCCTGACTTCTGGGCCCCAACCCCACTTGTTCTCCCTGCTCTTAGTCCTCCAGTGCTGCAGAGAGTTCATTTTCTGGTTTTCCTTAAAGACTTTGAAGGAGCAGATGCTAGCTGAGGTCTCACTGTGTTCTCTACTAAGGGCTAAAATGTGGAAGTGAGTCTTTAGCTTTCCTACTTCTGTTGATGCATTCATTTTTTAACCAGAGTCGCCTTTTTTCTAACTTCTGTGTTCTGCTGTTTCTTGTATTTAGTCTTCGAGTGCTTCGTCTGACCATGATCCCTTGGGCCCCCTCCCGCCTGGCTGGGGTAAGTACTGAGCTCTTGGCCTTCTGTCCCCATCTTCTGCATGTGCTGTGCCCTGGGTCTTCACTGCACTTAAACATGTGCTGAGGACACCAGCCGGAGCAGTGGCAGTGGTAGAGCCAGCGGGGTTCTCTGTGTCACCGCAGCAGTCACCTGCCCCAGCTGAAGGAGTGTGTGACCCCAAGAAAGATTTCCCCAAGCAGCCATGGGACGGTTCTGCTTGAGTACTGAGTTTGGTGGTGGGGGTGGGGGGCAACTGAATCCCAGTTATCTTGACCTGTCTGGTGTGTCCATGCAGACTTCCCTCTAATTGTGACTCTGGCATAAGGGGCTGTCATAACAAGTCTTCTTTGCAGCTGAGCACCGGAGGATGGATAGCAGCCTAATTCTGACTAGTGTCAACCTGCTTTTGGTTGTGGTCCTGTTGCGAACGAGACCACGGGAAGCAGAGTTCCACACTGGGTATTGGTCCTGAGAGTACAGCACTGCTAGTTAATGGCTGATGATCCCTTGTCAACACTAGCTGCTTCTCACCTATCCCAGGTCCTTGTATGACTTGCAAAGGGTTAAGGCACAGGCATCCTTTAAGGCAAGACGTCCATGACTTGGGAGAGATTGTAGGCTTCATTGCTATTCTAGGAAGGAGTACTATGCAAAAAAGTACCATTAAATGGCAAGAGCCAGGAAATTCAGCAGCTTTCTGAGCTGGGCAGGCTTTTGTTCAATCCCACAAGAGTCCCTGATGCCGGAGGGAGCAGTTTGCACAGGAATGAGCAGGTGTGGCTGAATTTCTTGGTTAGGGTAGCGGAAGATGGTAGGTGCTGGTTTGGTGGTGCTCACAGATGGTATTACGTGGGTGGGGAAGTGCCACTGGTATGCCCACAGTGTCAAGGGCATCATCTTCAGGATGTGCTCCTTTGGGCTAGATCTTGATGCAGACACAGATATTCCCTGGTGGTAAGTTAAGAGGTTCTGTTAACTCCTCTAGAGTGTCATTAAGCTTCTGTTACACTACAGAGTACCAAGAGGCTCCTGGAGCCTAGCCAGAAATATTGGTTAGTAAAGCCCATGGATTCTTGATTTCAGGTAGGAAATCTCCATATACATAGACAAATTGCCTGGCTCCCCAAGGGTTAGTGGGTCAAACATGAGGGTAGAACTTGGGGATCCTGACCAAGTCAGGCCAAGCAGGAGTCTGCAGCACCATATCGTAGCTGGTGACTTGGAACCTGGACTGGAGTTTGGTTTGGCTGTGCACAGGCACTCAGTGCAGCTCCACCAGCTGCACTTACTTCTCTCTAGAGCTATCTGTCTAAATGACAGTCACCACGGAGAGAACTGTGGAGACTGGAGGACAGCCCCAGGCACAAAGTGTGCAAGCATGTGAGGTAGGAGAAGAGGAGCCAGGCTCAGGCTCAGTGCTGTTTGTGTACATCAGGAAAACAGAAATGCTCCATGAGTGAGACAAGAACACTGAGGCTGGGCATGGCGGCACTTGTCTGCAGTTACAGCACTGTGGAGGCTGAGGCAGGAGGATTGCTAGAGTCCAAGGGTTGGAAGAAAACACTGTGCCAAGAATATCCTACTGGGGGCTCTGGGTCGGGTTACCAGGGCTGTAGCAGAGCTGCCTCCCCCGAAATGGTAAGAAGAATGGAAAAGCAAGGCCAAAAGAGAATACCTTTGATGGTGAGCCTGCTGGTCTTCCATTTGCCTTGAGGTTTCAAGTGCCATTGTACTCCTCCAAGGGGCCCCCATGGCTATCCCCAACTATTGTTTGGTGTAGATGGGCACCTCCAGTTTAGACCAGATTGCTCCTGAGCAGCCTTGGCATGTGACAAATGTTTTAGTCCCCTAAAACATGGTGCTGTTGTGTTCATAAAAGGTCTTCCCCATCTCTGCACTACAGAACCATTCACTGAAGGCTGTCCAGTAGGTCCCCAGGCCTCCAAGCAGTAGCAACAGAAGGCCAAGTGGCCAAGGGCTCAGACCCGCTGGACAGGTCACCCTGCTTCATTATTGGCCTTGGCTTTGACCCTCGGACAGCTTAGGGTGGGGACTGGGCTCCGAGCAGGAGCTGCTTCCAAGGCCAGACATACCCGCTAGCTGGGGACTGAAAGTTACAAAGGCTCCGCCACCTCCCGTTCTTTCTTTCCTTTATTTTTATAGCTTTGTGAGGGTGTGGTTGACAAAGTCTGTTTATAGTTCCAGTTGTGTGGACAACTGGTAAGGTAGAGCTGAAGACCAGACCTCAGATGTTCAGGAACTGTCCCAGCAATGTTCTAGAGGGGAGCAGGGGCTGCCGGTCTCCCCATTTCGTCCCCTTTCCAGTTTTTAGGTTCCCCTCGCTCCTGGAACTAATTACCGGTGTTTCTTTAATTTTCCCGTGTCACTGTGACGGGCTGAGCACTGTTAGTGCTGCTTATTGCCAGGGCAGAAACAGCTTTGTGGCTCGGGAACTTCCTGGGAAAGGTGGCCTGTTGAAGCTTGGAGCTTGTCTCTGGTTTTCTTCCACCCAGCCTCCATTCCACTCTGAGGCCTGCAGGGTAGCCATACTGCACAGCTGGGTCCAGTTACGTCCTGGTTCCTTAGGGTTGCCCCATCTCTACTGGCACACCACCTTCCCATCCAACAGGGCTTGGGCATGGCTGTGCCCTTCCCCTGCCCTACAACAGGGAAGGCTGGTGACAAGTTGCCTGGGCCAGGTCTCTCCTCTTAACCTTCAGTAACAGGTTGGTGACGGGGACAGAGTTGTAACCCATCACACAGGCAGCAGGAGAGGGCCAGACTGCTGGGATCTGATTGCGCTCTCCTTCTTCCCCTGTGGCAGAGAAGAGGCAGGACAATGGACGGGTGTATTACGTGAACCACAACACGCGCACTACCCAGTGGGAGGACCCGCGGACCCAGGGGTGAGGACTCAGGCGGAGGGGTTGTGAGGATGGGCTGAGGGCTTCTGTGCAGCTCCACCTGTGGTTAAATGGCGTTGCATTTGCCTCACAGTTAGGGGACTTTTAGCCTTAGTGAGGACCTCGGAGTCTCAAGACACATAGCAGTCTAACGAGAGTATCACAATTTTCTAGTGGGCACAGGAGCATGGAAGGATGTCACAGCAGGCACTGAGAAGTAGAGTAGGGACACATGGTGTCTCGAGACTTGTAGTGACCATGCAGGCTGATGTTACCCACCCAGGACTGGCATTTTAGCCCCGTAATAAATGGCTGCTTTTTGCACATTGCCTGTTTTCTTACAACTTGAGTCTTGCCGGGTACATATTCTTGGGGTGCCCCTTCTCCCACGGAGGTCTCTGAAGAGCCTGGAGGAAGCAAAGACAAAATAGGACTTCAAGGACTCCAGCCTCTAAGTACAGCAGCCCATAACCCCTCTTCTGTGTTTTTAGGATGATTCAGGAGCCAGCCCTGCCCCCAGGGTGGGAGATGAAATACACCAGTGAGGGTGTGCGGTACTTTGTGGACCACAATACCCGCACCACCACCTTTAAGGATCCTCGCCCTGGGTTCGAGTCAGGGTAAGGACCTTCACAGCCACAGTCTTGTCCCCCAGCACAAGCCCAGTCTGTCCTGTTCAGTTGGGTGGGGAGGAAGGGGTCTATATGTGTATGTGTTGTGCTAATCATTACCCTCCAGTGCCAGTGTGGATGGGCCCAGGGCCATCTTCCTTACCTGGAGCAGGGTGTGGAGGTACATGATCTCTAAAAGTGAGAGATGTGGCATTTTCTCCACGTGTCTTCCCCTCTCAGTGGCAGTCGCTCCTCCTTAAAGTCACAGAGCAGAGCATCTTTCCCTAGGGCTCTCAGAGATGGGCTGTTCATTTTCTGAGAGCTCACACAGGTTCCAGCACATTCTTTGCTCTTGCCAGGACAAAGCAAGGCTCACCTGGTGCCTACGACCGAAGTTTTCGGTGGAAGTATCACCAGTTCCGGTTCCTCTGCCACGTGAGTCAGGCTTTGAAGTGCTGTCAGCTTGGTCTCCCAGAACCACATAGCACTGGGGTGTCTTAGATGGGTGCAAGATGCTTGCCCCACTCTGAACTGCTTGTCTCTAAGGAGGAGGCTTCTACTCCTGGGGTCTGTGTAGTCACCGACGGGAGAGCCACATTGTGGGCATCCTTGAGAAGCCCCGGGTGAGTCCTCCTTTCTGTTTCAGTCAAATGCCCTACCCAGCCACGTGAAGATCAGCGTCTCCAGGCAGACACTCTTCGAGGATTCTTTCCAACAGGTTAGAGACTATTATAGATTCTGGGATCCTGCGCCAAGCAGGCTTCCTCCCATCACCTAATCCCACCTCATGGCATAAGCATTTGTGACCGTTTCTGCTAGACAGTAAGCCTTAGAGTCCCCTGCCCCCACATCCCTGCCTGCTGTGCTGGGGTCAGGGGCAGGATGGCCAGATACCCTGTCTCCCCAGATTATGAACATGAAACCTTATGACCTGCGCCGCCGGCTCTACATCATCATGCGTGGTGAGGAGGGCCTGGACTACGGTGGCATCGCCAGGTGAGCTAGGATGCCCAGAGGGCTGTGTTCTACCCCATGTCCCCTGGCTT
This sequence comes from Onychomys torridus, assembly GCF_903995425.1. Lineage (NCBI taxonomy): Eukaryota > Metazoa > Chordata > Mammalia > Rodentia > Cricetidae > Onychomys > Onychomys torridus. The sequence goes on from NC_050447.1 coordinate 35,323,845, forward strand.
CAGGGCCCATGGCTAAAAAGCCACCTCCTCCATACTGCTCTTCATTCCCTGAGTTCTCCTGCATCAACAGGAAGGGCCCCCATGTGATATTCAGAATCATCTCTTGGGTTGGGGATGCAGCTCAGTTAAGGGAGGATGCCGTCCAGTGAGCAGGCCCTGGGTTTGGTCCCAGCACCACATAAAGGCATGGTGACTCACATCTGTAATTGTAGCATTTAAACAATAAAAGCAGAAGGATTAGACATTCAAGGCTGTCCTTGGCTACATAGTGAATTTAAGGCCAGCATGGGTCTCTTGAGACCCTGTCTCCAAAAAGAAAAGGAAGAAAATCCCATTATAAATCTCTGGCTAGTACCAGTGAGCCATGAAGCAAGGTCAGACCTCAGCCCTTTAGTTACTAGATTATGGGGGTGCTGGAGGATTCTTGGGGAGGGATATGGTGTATGGCTCTATGCCAGCTTACATGTCATTTTTCTATACTTAAAAATCAACCTGTCAAGTGGTATCAGTGGGCAGTAGCTAACTATTGAGATCTGTGGGTGTCCCTTAAAATCAGCTCTCGGCTTCCCTTCCTTTTGAGGCAGCCAGAGCAGGTGAAGTCAGGTTTCTCAGACATATCTGATGTATCTAAGCATATCTGTCCCCTGCTGCGTGTCATGTACACCAGTCAGCAATCTCCTTAAACAACCCAAAGCACTGTGCTACCTCGCTCCACAAGTTAGCAGGCTGAAAAAGCATCGCCTTGGACGACAGGTGGAGGGCCCTGGTAGGGAGAAGGTGCATCTTGGCTGTGCTGACCTCTCATCCCGCTGAATTGGTGGTGGGGGGATATCTTCCTGCTTGGCATCCGGCTCACCCACCTCTGGTCCTGTTTGCTGGTGGTGTAGTCTTCGGTGTTGACCCTATCCTGCAAACGGATTGTTCTTTTTCCGTGGTGACCTCTCCAGGCTGTGCTTGGTGGGCTGCTGGTGTGGCTCCCGCCCTGTGTGTCTCTCTCTGTGTCCTGCCAGTGGTTTTACCCTATGGTAGGTTACATCATGCTGTTCTACCACAGGGTAGAACCACGGACAGGATACCGGGGCACCCTCTGCACCGAAGGACTCCGTCTACACAGCCACACACAGACAGCAGCCAGGGGCTGTTCCCCGCTGGTTTAGCTCAAGCCCTAAAGGACCCCGAATTCTGGCTTATACTCAGGGTGCAGATAGATGCTGAGGCATCTATTGGGTGGGTGTTGGTTAAGATGAATGTGTCCAAGTCTGGGATAGGAGATGGTAAATGGATTCTGGGGTGATGGGAGGGCAACATTCAAGTTAGGTGCATATAGGGTAGCTAGAGTGAATGAGGTTTCTAGAGGCCAAGTGAATCACAGAGCTTTCAGGGTTTGGGGTTTGGGAACATGCTACCGTGTATTCTCCACATTGCACTGCATACCAAGTTGGGTGGAGCGGGGTGGATACTGTTCTAGAGCAGAAATGTCATTGTAATAAATGTGTATATCCATGATTTCATTTTATTTATTTATTTGGGGTGTAGGTCTATGTGTATGAGTTTTTATGGCCATATAGCATGTGTGGAGGTCAGAGGACAACTTATGGGGATTCAGTTCTCATCTTTAACCAGTTGGGTCCCAGGGATTGAACTTGGGTTGTCAGGCTTGTATGCAAGAGCCTTTACCTGCTGAGCCTTCTTGCTGGCCCAGCCTGTAATGTTTAATATAGTGCCTTTGTACAGCACACAGCTCCCACAGTGATGCATGGTGGCCCTGGGTGTGAGGGATCCCTGGCCACCAGAAGCTCGAGATGTTGTAATGTACATGTACTCTGGGAGCTGACAGGACCACACAGGTCTCCTGAGCACCATCTTCAGGGGTTCTTCTTCTCCTTCACCTAAGATCTGGGATGGGCCGGCTCACTGACCTCCTGGGACACATGCGTCCAGATGGTCTGACCCAGCAGAGGGCTCCATTGTTTTGTTCTCTTCCTCACAGAGAGTGGTTTTTCCTCCTGTCCCACGAGGTGCTCAACCCTATGTATTGTTTGTTCGAATATGCTGGGAAGAACAATTACTGCTTGCAGATCAACCCAGCCTCTTCCATCAACCCTGACCACCTCACCTACTTCCGCTTTATCGGCAGATTCATCGCCATGGTAAGGGGCCTGGGACCTCTGAGAAGGGCAGCCCCAGGAGGCAGCAGTGACATGAGCAGCAGCTCTCAGGGACCAGGGGCCTGCCCTCTGTCTAGGACTCACTATGACTCTCCCCTCTTCCTCATACAAGTTCTAACCTGAAAATGAAAAACAACAAAGCTAGGTAGTTGTGGAGAAGAGAGAGATTTCTCGGTGGCCATGTGGGGCTGTCACATGGTTTCTTACATTACTATGCGGAAGCCCATGCCATGCTGTTCATCTAAGTCCATGGAGACTTACAGGATGTGGCTGGGTCAAGCAAAGCCCTAACTGGCTGCCTACTGCCTTTGTCTTGGAGGTGCTGTGTCTTTCCTGAGCCACAATGGCAAGGGGACCTTTGGAAATGTCTGCTGAGACACTGGACCTTCTGGAAGAGAGTTAGGGATCAGCATGGGCTGAGATCAGAGCCACAGTGAGCTGGCTGGTGCAAGGCAGGGGGGGTTGCAGCAACCATAGTCTCCTAGAAATACGGGCTCAACATAGCGGTGGAGAGGGCCATGCAGTGTCCCCTGTGATGACCCACACTGAGCAGGGACCTATGAGGCTGTGGTATGACTGTGGCCCAGTGCCAGCTTTTCTTTGTTGATGTCCTCAGTCTTATCCCACATTCCCTCCTCTGGATACCAAGGGACCTAAGGCTTTGTCACTAAATATGGCCATTCCTATCATCTGGAAGTTCTTGGCTAAATGCTGGCAATGGCTCCAGAAGTGGGCACATTCTTCCTGGGTCTAGAGCCCTGCCTGGCCCAGCAGCAGACAACGACAGACCAGTGAGACTCTTAGACTATTACTCACCACTGGCTGCCAGCTCTCGCCAGCCTCAGTGTCTACATTATTTTTGGCCTCTTGTGCCATCCGCTCACAGTGCCAGTGAGTCAGGGCTGCCACCTGGAGCAGTTATGAACAAGTTTTCCCTGGAAGTGGGGGACAGGCCTCTGCTAGAAGGGGAGTGGCCTGGCCAGTTTGCTGGGCAGACAGACAGTGGGCCTGCTTTGCCTGCCCTGTGGCTTTTAGGGTGGGATGAGTCTGTCCCTATGCCCAGGTCAGAAAAGACGTGCTTGTTTCCCAAGTCTCCCCTTCAGATAGGGCAGCTGGCTCTCGGGGAGCCCTTCCACGGGGAGAGAGCCGACACCCAGAGAACCCCAGGTCTGCCTCGGGTGCTGGCCAGGAACTCTAACCCGTTTGCTGTGCCTCTTCCTGGCCCAGGCTCTGTACCATGGCAAGTTCATCGACACAGGCTTCACCCTTCCCTTCTACAAGCGGATGCTCAACAAGAGACCAACTCTGAAGGACCTAGAGTCTATTGACCCCGAGTTTTACAACTCCATTGTCTGGATCAAGTGAGTCCTGGCTTGCCCTGCTCTGGTGGAGCCGAGCACTGATTGACCAGTTGGTACCCTGACCCTGATTTCCTCTACCAGAGAGATCCCTGGGTGATTACCTGGCCTCCCCAAAGCCTGTAGAGATGAGAGCTTCTAGGTCCCCTGTTCTAGAATTCTCTCTCTGCACTGGCCAGGGTTCCTGGCCACCTGTCAGTGCCTAGTGCCTGTTGGGTGCCTTAGTAAGAAGTCGGGCAAGTCAAGGGCAGACCTTGATAAGATGGACATCTTCCCCCTTGGCCTCCTGTGTCCCAGAGAGAACAACCTAGAAGAGTGTGGCCTGGAGCTGTTCTTCATCCAGGACATGGAGATCCTGGGCAAGGTGACAACCCATGAGCTGAAGGAAGGTGGTGAGAGCATCCGAGTCACAGAAGAGAACAAGGAAGAGTATATCATGTGAGCCTCGGGCCTGGGAGAGGGGATGCCACAAGAAAAGGACTCTACCCTGTTCTTGGTCCATCTTGGAGCAGGCCCCACTGTGCAGGAATACCCTTGGTATATCTGCCTTGGTTGGTCACATAATGACTTGAGCTATGGACCTGAGGCCTCTGGCCTTGGTTACCTGCTCCAAGTTGATCTTTTTGTGTTCAAGAGCCTTCCCAACTGCAGGGAACTTTTAAAAGAAATATAAAGCTAAGATGTTGCCGTCTCTCCTGACCCAGAGGGTTTCTGTGTCCAATGCTGATGTACAGACCTCCCACCCAAGCTCTTCTGGTTGCTTGGTCTATTCCATTGAACCATATAGTTGTGTAAGTATGAGGTTCAGCAGTAAAGGAGCAGTGAAGCCTGGCCTCCATCAGTGGCTCCTCTCTGGTTTTAGGCTGCTGACTGACTGGCGATTCACCCGAGGTGTGGAAGAACAGACCAAAGCCTTCCTGGATGGCTTCAATGAGGTGGCCCCTCTGGAGTGGTTGAGATATTTTGATGAGAAAGAGCTGGAGGTGGGTGCCAAAAGTTGTGGGCCCTTGAGTTCAGTGCTTCTGGGGTGCCCCAGATCCATGATGTGCACACAGAAAGTCACCCACCAAGCCCCCCACTTCAGCAAGCTAGGCAGCAGCACAGGTAGTGTCTGTCCCTGATCCTCAGCCCTGACTTCCCCGTGCTTAGAGAGCAGGGCATTCAAACTTGGGAAAGAACTAGCAGGCGGACGAAGTTTGGGAGTCACCTGTGGTGAGAGGAGGCAGCAGCGTGTGGGTGTGCAGCCGTGCCATGGGGAGGGCACTGACACGTCCCTCCCTGCAGCTGATGCTGTGCGGCATGCAGGAGATAGACATGAACGACTGGCAGAAGAACGCCATCTACCGGCACTACACCAAGAGCAGCAAGCAGATCCAGTGGTTCTGGCAGGTGCGAACTGGGCTTGTGTCGCCCTGGAGGGGGGGGGCAAGGGTCTGTCAGGGATGATTACCAGTTACCCGATGGACACGAGACCTACCTAGACGCCAGACTCAAGAACCCTTCATCTTTGACATATTCCTACCCTCCCCAACTTGGAGAAGTAGAGGACAAACCTATCCCTGGGCAGGACAGAGGTGGTTGTGGGTGTATTGTTGGCACCTTGCATGACAGGTTGTCAGCAGTCAGTTTGGGCCCAGTCTCTAGGAGCCAAGGGGACCCACAGCCAGGAAGTTCGGCTGCAGTCAGAAGGGGTGAGATGGAAGGCACACTTGTCTGCAAAAATGCAGTGAGCCCATTGTCCTGAATTGAATGACTTGGTTCCTTTATATATGTGGTATTATGTAGGTTTTACAGCTGTTTAACAAGGAGAGCATGCATGGAAAAAGATATATGCAAATATCCGTGTGTGTGTGTGTGTGTGTGTGTGTGTGTGTGTGTGTGTGTGTGTGTGTATTTGTATTTCTGTATAAAGTTTTTGTGGAGGTATGCTTCACATGGCTTGCAATTCACCATCTTAGACATTTTAAAGTGTTCAGTTCAGTGGCTTTAGCTCCTTCCCTGTGTTGTGCATTATTCAACTCCACTACATTTCATTTCCCTAAGAAGAAGCCCTGTTTCCACCAAACAGCCACTCCCAACCTTGGTGTGTCTTTAAAAGCAGCATGTGGGGGAGGAGGAGGGAAGGATGCCAGGCCCAGGATGTCCCTGAGGCCAAGCAGTGTCCCATGGACCCTTGGGATGTTCTACAAATACCCTCAAAGGAAGCATCTTTGAAGGCCCCTGATTGGTGTCTGCCTCCCGTGCCCACTGTGCTTCCCCACCCCCGCAGCCTGGAGATGTCCCTGCTAAGGTCTGACATGCTGGGCGAAGGGCTCCCTAACTCCTTGGAATTATAGGTGGTGAAGGAGATGGACAACGAGAAGAGGATCCGGCTGCTGCAGTTTGTCACGGGAACTTGCCGTCTGCCTGTTGGCGGATTTGCTGAACTCATTGGTACGTTTTCCCTCTGTCCTCCTGGGGCTTTGGCAGGGGGTGAGGACAGCCCGGGGCATGCACATCTTCCTGGAAGTTGGGGAGGGTAAGGTTCTTGCTTTGGGAAAGGCCATCTGTGTTGACATAGTACACTTGCCTTGGATGGCAGGGAGCAACGGACCCCAGAAGTTCTGCATTGACAGAGTTGGCAAGGAAACCTGGCTGCCCCGGAGCCACACATGGTGAGTTTGCTAGAAGCCGGCAGGCTGGGAGGCAGGCTGGCGAGGGCAAGACACTTGGAACCCTGCTCTTCTGTCTTCTACAGCTTCAACCGTCTGGATCTGCCACCCTACAAGAGCTATGAACAGCTGAAAGAGAAGCTGCTGTATGCCATCGAGGAGACCGAGGGTTTTGGACAGGAGTAGCCGAGGCTGTCCCTCCCATGCCCTCCAGCACACGTAGTCTTGATTCCTTCCTGCTTGAGATGCCATTGGCTGCACAGCCCTTGGGAGGCCCCTTTGGATAGTGGCCCTGTGTGGGACCGTGATATGATCATGTTGGTGACCCAAGAGTCTGACCCTAAAGAGGTTCTGTGGCCCCTTTCTCCTACCTGATGGCGACGGCAGTCTGGAAATAAAGCACCCCCGTCGTCACCTTTGACTTTACCAACTATTGCAAAGTCAGAGGGCTGCCCCTCTGCAAGATCACCCCCTCCACTAGGACCAAGTCTAGGTGTGTGTGTGTGTGTGAGGGAACATGCCCTGCCTCAGAGGGCTGCCACAGAAGCTGGGCCTCTCATGTTAGTTGAGCAGATAGGCTGTGTGGCTTAGCTGACTGGACCCAGGAAGCCAAGGGGCTTTGCCAGCAGAAGAGGCCCCGCTTTCCTAGACCTTTGCTGGAGTCTGTGAGGAACAGGCCTGAGGGAGTAACTCTGCACCAAAGCTCTCTTAGGTATCCTCCCTGGCGGCCTGCAGCCGAGGGACTGAGCAGCAAGCCCCCAGTGCCGACAGTCGTCTCTTCTAGCAACCAAAGGGTTGAAGAAGCCACCACCTGTGTGTCAGCGGGGGGGGGGGGGGGAGACAGCAGCCGCCCCAGACGTCGTCCTGTGACATAAACTTGACGTATATTTGTGTGTAGGCTTGCCTTCTTTTTGTTTGGGTATGCTGTTACCCCTCTATCAAGGAGCCGGTTCTCCAGGTGTTCTGGGTCCTTGAGGGCTCAACCCTCTAGATCCAATAGCTTCCCAAACGGCTGCTCCTCTCAGGAACCTGCTTAGTTAGCAGTTCCCCAGCTCAGGAGGCCTGGCTCTGTGGCCCAGTGCATCCCCGCCATCCTGTAGCCTTTGTTAGACCAGGCAGCCCCCAGCTAGGACCAGGTTGACAGCGCTGCTCTTCCTCAGTGGCTTATGGAGCTCACAGTGGCTTAGGATGGAGCACATCTTGGCCAGCCGAGTGTTTGTGCTGTGCAGGCATGAGGCTTTATCTGACCATGGGAAAAGACACTGGCTGGATTTATGATGCTCCTGACAGCCTCCCATGTAGGTACACAGGCCCCTCTGGGGTGTCAGAGTGGTTATAGCGGCACACTCCCTCATGCAGACTCCCTGTGCAGACTAGCTCTGGGGCACCCCAGGCATGCTCTCAAACTAGTCACAGGTGCCTTCCAAGGACAGTCCCTTTCTACCTTCATTACCTGCCCCCCCCACACCCCATGTAGCCTGTGGCCCCTCCCCCAACATTGCACATGCTGATCTGAGTGGCTCAGCTTACTGCTACTCATCCCTTCCTCTCCCATGCAGTTTCGTACCATACTCCCCACGAGCATCACAGAAGCTACTCTGCTGGGTGGGGGACCAGCTGCCCCCAAGGTAGGAAGCATCAGGCTCACAGGTGTTCGTGTGTGTGTGTGTGTGTGTGTGTGTGTGTGTGTGTGTGTGTGTGTGTAATGAAAGTGTGTACAGAAAGGCCTGTGCTAGCTTGTACCAAGTTGGTTGACAGATTGTTTTGTGATGCCTGCCCCTGCCTTGGTATTGCCAGTTTCTTGTGCAATAAACAATCAGCAGCTGTGGGTGGTGTCAGTGTGGCTGTTTACACACACTCTGTCCTGGAAAACGGCTTCCAGCCCCACAGGTCTTCTAGAATCCCCAGCCCAAAGTAGAGTGATAATGCCCCAGCCTTGCTGCCCTTGAAAAGTTTGGGTACCAGTAACCAAGGTAGCCTTACTTCTGGAATGGGTGGTGAGGCCTTCTGCAGAGGTCACTTGCTTCAGCCCTGGTCACTGGGTCGTACGCTCTCAGCAGAAGAGGGCTGTCACTCATCCAGGAAGTGGCTCAGGTCGCATGAGTCCCGTGACAAGGGAATCCCTGATTTGAATTCAGGGTCACACCTGGGCTTGCCACTCAATTATTTGGACAGGTAAGGCTTCAAAGATGGAGCTGGGTATGGTAGTGCATTTCTTACAATCCTAGCACTTGGAAGGCTGAAGCAGGAGGATTACTACAAGTTTGACACTAGACTACATAGAATGCCCCAGCCTCAAAAAGAGCCAAAAGGGAGTAGAGAGATGACTCAGTTTTTATTGCTCAGTTACCAGCATCCACATGGTGGCTCACACCGTCTATACCTCATTTCAGGGGCTCTTGTCACCCTCTTCGGACCTCCGCAGAACTAGACATGACTTGCTGCACATAAATACATGCAGGCAACATTCACATACATATATCACAAGACTTTCTTAAAAAGACAAACAAGCGTGGGCTAGACCACCATTTGATGAGTGGACACATTTAACATCTCTTGTTTGTTTGATTTTTTTAAACAAGGTCTTTCTGTGTAGCCCTGGCTGTTCTAGAACTTACTCTGTAGACGAGGCCGGCCTTGAACTGGGATATCTGCCTGCCTCTTCCTCCAGAGTGCTGGGATTAAAGGTGTGCGCCACCATGCCCAGCTGATGATGGTCACATTCTAACCACACTGATTCCAGGAGGTGGAGGCTGACTCCTCGAAGCTAAATGACTGTCTTATTTTGGGGTGCAAGAGCTTAAAAGTGGCCTTTGTGCCTGCTAAACATGCAAAATCCAGCTCTATGACCTTCCAGAGGCTTTTTCCACTTGATGGGGAAACACTACTTTGATTAAAAAATAAAATAAAATAAAATTACTGGAGAACATTTACATGGATACAGAAGTTTCATAGTAAGTTTTTGTTGTTGTTTTCTTGAGACAGGGTCTCATTATGTAGCCCTTGCTGGCTGGGAACTCACTGTACAGACCAGGCTGGTCCCAATCTCAACAGCAGTCTGCTTGTTTCTGCCTCTGGAATGCTAGGATTGAAGGCCTGTGTCGCCAACCCAGCCATAATAAGTTTTACTCTGACCTGCCACAGACTTACATACATGTCTCCAGACATAACTGCCATGCAGTGGGCTGTGGTCCTTCCAGACAGGTTTGTGTCCATATGCAATTTGTAGATGTCTTAGTTAAGGTTTCTATCACTGTGAAGAGAGACACCATGACCGCAACTCTTATAAAAGAAAAACATTTAATGGAGGTGGCTTACATTTGCAGAGGTTTAGTCCATTATCATGGTGTGACATGATGGCATGCGGGCTGTCATGGTGCTAGAGAAGTAGCCGAGTGTCCTGTATCTATCTTTATGGACAACAGGAGGTGGTCTGTCTCACTGGGTGTGGCTTGAGCATATATGAAACCTTAAAGCCCACCCCCACAGTGACACACTTCCTCCAATAAGGTCACACCTCCCAACAGTGCTACTCCTATGCTGGGCGGTGGTGGTGGCACACGCCTTTAATCCCAGCACTCAGGAGGCAGAGTCAGGCAGATCTCTGTGAGTTTGATGCCAGCCTGGTCTACAGAGTGAGTTCCAGGACAGACGCAAAGCTACACAGAGAAACCCTGTCTTGAAAAAAAAAAAAAAAAAAAAAACCAGAAAATAAAAATTAAAAGAACAAAACAATACCACTTCTTTTGAGGGCCATTTTCTTTCAGACCATTGCAGTAGATATGTGTGATTTTTAAATACACTAAAAATGGGATTGCACGGCTGTTGAGCGACCTCTTTCATTAATGAGGTGTTGGGGCACTTCTCATGTTGGTCACCATATTTCATTCCTTCACTGCCATGTGACATTCATACCATTATTCTGTAATGTACCCATTGCCTTCCTGAGGTGAGCTGTGTCCAGCAGCTCGCTGGTGTCTGCACAGCTTAGTCAAATGACCTTGGGCAGGCCCAGTAGGAGACAGTCCTGAAAGCTAGATTGTTGCACATTGTGGGTTTTGTTATGTTTGGGATCTTTACTATGAAGCACAGGCTGGCCTAGAGTAGTCATCCTCCTGCCTCTGTCTCCCAACTGCTGGGATTTCAGACATTCACCGCCACTCCCAACTACATGTTTATTTTAAAAATGTGAAATGTTCAGATTCAAAGATACAGAGGGTCTGCACCAAAGGCCTCCACCACTCTAGTTCCTCATCCACTCTCATCCCCAGTCCCTGTCTATACTGGAACTATTCTGTCACCACACCAGCACCTCCCTATTGTTAGGGCTCAGGCTCTCCATATGTCTAGAGATGAGCAGAAGCGGGACCATAGAGGAATTTCTTTTTCTTTTTTTGGTTTTTCAAGACAGGGTTTCTCTGTAGCTTTTGGAGGCCTCCCTGGAACTCACTTTGTAGACCAGGCTGGTCTCGGACTCACAGAGATCCACCTGCTTCTGCTTCCTGAGTGCTGGGATTACAGGCGTGCGCCGCCGCCACCACCACCACCCCGAATAGAGGGATTTCTGTTGGATAAAAGCCAGTATTCCTTAGGAACTTGTGACGTGGTAGTGAGATGGGTTTTCCATCCTCAGGAGTTGTCCCTCCACATAGCTGCCCATCCTACACACTCCTCAGGAGTTGTCCGTCTATCTGCGTTACCTTGCTACCCTTATTATTCGCTGCTCTCTGGTGCTCTCCCACTTGCTGTCTCCACTGTGCTCCCCTGTTTCTGGCTGTGTCCAGTGTGCTTTCCTTTCTCTCTGCTCTGGACTTTTCCGGATGCTTTGGAGATCCTTTCCTGGAGCGGTCACATCGGCAGTTTCTTTACTGTTCCCACACACCCATGACCTTGTCAGGCACAGGCCACAGTGTCCGCTTTCTTTTTCCTGTCTCTCCTTTTTTCTTTCCAGATCTTAATTGTCGTTATTTATAATATGTAGCAGCTCAGACCTAAAATGCTCCCACTTCCCCCAGTTTTAGTCCGACCCAGCGAATCTGTGGTCTAGGTTTTAAACCAGGCTTTTTTCTTCTATTTCACGTGGCTTTATTGTATTTACACTAAAGAAGTGAAGTGTGGATTCATTGTACCATTTTGGAAGTCTCAAAAAACGTCAACAAAAAGAGCAGGTTGCTGAGGCGCACCTGTAATTCCATCAGAAGTTCCAGAGCATCTTTAGCTACATACTGACTTAAAGGCCAGCCTGGGCTACATGAGACCTGCCTCAACACACAACAGCAGAAAATCTGGGATGCTTGCTTTTGCATTTCCCATTAACATTTTTCTCATTGTCAGTCTTTAGAAAACCCTTCAGTACCTGCTGCTGCTTAGCCTGGGATGCCTTTAACATCTTCCCTTTACATTCATGATTGATTGATTGATTGGGGAGGGGTACGTGCCACAGCACACATGTAGAGATCAGAGGGTAACTTGTAGGAAACAGTTCTTCTTGCCACCATATGGGTCCTAGGGATAGTACTCAGGCCAACAGGATTGGCAGATACTGGCTGGTTCTTATCAACCTGACACAAACTTAGACACATCTGGGAAGAATCATAATTGAGAAAATGCCTTTGTAAGATGGGTCTGTGGGCAAGCCTCTGGGGCATTTTCTCCACTGATACTCAGTGTGGGAGGGCCTAGCTCACTGAGGGTGGTACAACCTTGGGCAGCTGGTCCTGGGCAGTATAAGAGCGAGCCAGTAAGCAGTGTTCCTCCATGGCCTCTGTTTCAATCCTTGCCTTCAGGCTCCTGCCTTGAGTTGCTGTCCTGACGGAGTGTGATCTGAGAGTTGTAAGCTGAAAGAAACCCTAATTCAAGTTGCGTTTGATCGTGGTGTTTATCACAACAGAGCCCTAACTAAGTCAGTGCCTAAGCCCCTCATATCCCCAGCCCCGATGAGATATACCCTTGAGGTCGATGACTTCTTAGGTAGTCCTCAGTGCTCCCCTGTTGATCCTTACAGCTTTGTGGAGTGGCTTTTTCCTGAGTGTGGACTAGTTTAGCACCAGTTTTTCCAGCCAACAGAACTGACGACAGCAATGGCATGTCCTGTCTGTGACTGCAGACACCTGTGGCCTGGCTGCCAGCTGACTCCCCTTACCGCTTCTCAGCACGTGCACTCAGAGAATGAGGCTGCTATGGCGAAGCCCTGGTGGTAAGGGATAGAGGGCAGATTCCTGCCAACCAGCTAGCAAGAGAGGAAGATGTCCAGTAGGCCCTGAGGCCTTGAATGCTGCTAATGGCCGGACAATAACTGGCTCCTTTCCTCTCTGAGCTGTCAGATGCCAACAGCCCAGGGGACAGCTGGATTGCAGCCCGTGACCAGCCCTGAACCAAGGCTCCAGATGAGCTATGCCTGGGGCTGCTGACCCACAACATCTAGGAGATGGGAAAGGTGTGTTGTTTAACTTGTTACCCAGCCATAGATGGGTTCTACACTCACTATCCAATCAAATGTGTGTAGATAAGTTTTGCTTTTATTGCCTGGTACCCGAATATGCCTATGGTTCTTAGTAAATGAAAGGCTCATGGTGTGGAGAAAACATGCTGTTGGGCATGATAGGACAGGCCTTTCATCCCAGCACTTGGGAGGCAGAGGCAAGAGGATCTCTGTGAGTTTGAGTTCAGCCAGGGTTACACAATGAGACCCTGTCTCAATAAAATAAAGAAGCAAGCCAGCAAGCCAATCTCTTGTTAACCTGTTCTCCATGCCCAAAGGCCATGGTCATATTCCTCAGGGGAGAGAAGGGTGCCACAATTCAACGTCACTTTTGTCTTTGCCTCCAATCCTCACCTGGCACCCTTAGCCCGGAGCTTGGCCCAGCCTGAGACTGAGGTGACCTCAAATGCCATTAGTACTTGTCTGGGCCTCCAGCCAGTTGGCAAGGCTCAGTCCAGTCTCTCAAGGACAATTTTGGGTTCATTTCCTGTGTAATTACGGGGTGTGTAACCAGGAAAACAGTATTATTACAGCAGTAAATTAACCCCAAGAGTGGCCTTTGCAGCCATGGACTCCCTCTGAAGGGGACTTGGGGGCACAGTTCCTGCTCCAGGGGCCACCGGTGCGTATCCGGGCCCTGGCAGGTGATAGACGAAGAACTTCCTCCTTCCTGGAGGGAGTTCATTTCACTCTGAATTTCAGCTCTTACAGTGGTAGTTGTTTGCCAGCTGCCTGTAACTGCTTCACATGACGGGACTGTGAAATGAGTGACAGATGTCCTTTGCAGGAAGTGGTGCAAACTGTCCACTTAGCCTGCTCTGGAATTGATGCTGTCTAGAGGTACAGAGACTGGTTTATTTATTTATTTATTTATTTTGGTTTTTCGAGACAGGGTTTCTCAGTGTAGTTTTGGTGCCTGTCCTGGAACTCACTTTGTAGACCAGGCTGGTCTTGAACTCACAGAGATCCACCTGGCTCTGCCTCCCGAGTGCTGGGATTAAAGGGGTGCGCCACCCCTGCCAGGCGAGACTGGTTCTTTTACTCTGCTGATTAAAGAACTAAAAGAGAGGAAAGACATGCTACTGGAAGTCTTGGGGAGTCCCAGCAAAACCATCATATAATACCTGGGAGGTCAGTGTCCTCTCTTGTGGTTCTCAATTTCATTAATAAAAGATTTTAATGGACACAAGCAGCTGGGCGATGGTGGCGCACGCCTTTAATCCCAGCACTCAGGAGGCAGAGGCAGGAGGATCTCTGAGTTCCAGGTCAGCCTGGTCTACAGCGTGAGTTCCAGGACAGGTAGGGTTACACAGAGAATCTTGTCTTGAAGAAAGAAAGAAAAAGAGAGAAGAAAAGAAAAAGAAAGGAAGAAAGACCCAAACAGAAGCTCGAGTCTAAAAAGGAAAATAGGACATGCAAGTTGTACATCTGAAGTTGCTTAGAAGGAGGAGAGTGGAGAAGAGAAGGAACCAAAGCCATGTTGCTTTAAATAAAGTAGGGAGCAGAGCTTTAGAAAACCAACAAGAGTCAGGGAGAGTGGGGTAATGCCAAGGGCCAGTCCATCTGCAGACTGGGACTTAAGGAAAGTGTCTCTCTCTAAACAAGAGTTTCAGAATGAAAAGAGGTCAGTTAAGATTGGCAGGTTGGGTGTGCAGCTCACACAGGGTCTGTATTAGGGTTCTCTAGAGTAACAGAACTTAGGGAATCAATCTCTAGAAAAGGGATTTATTAGAATGAGTTAGAGGCTGTGGTCCAGCTAATCCAACAACGGCTGGCTATGGTCAGACAGTCCAAGAATCCAGTAGTTGTTCAATCTCAGCTGACCATCAGTAGGTGCTGGAATCCTGGAGAAGCAGGCTCTAATGCCAGTGAAGACTTGCTAGCCAGGTGAGGGCAAGCAGGCAAAGAGCAAAAGCTTCCTTCTTTCACATCCTTATATAGGCCTTCAGCAGATAATTGTGGCCCAGATTAAAGGGGCAACTCCCCACCTCAAGATCCAGATTAAAGGTGGGTCTTCCTACCTCAAATAAAGCAAAAATCCCTCACAATGCATGCCCTCCATATTTGGATTTTAGTTAATTTCAGATGTAGTCAAATTGACAACCAAGAACAGACGGTCACAGGCTTCATTCTAATGAGGAGGGAGGGATTTAGTTCTGAAGATAGTGGGGGTGGGGAGACAGATGGCACCGGAGACCCAGACACTGGAGTGGTATGGCCTGAGTTATAGCTTGACAAGAGTGTCTCACAATGTGGCGTGCAGAAGCCGGCATGTTGATAGCTAGAAGAAACACCAGAGTAGCTGGGTGGCTTTGCTGCCACAGACAGGCCATGATTGTTGGCGAGACTCTGACTCAGATGCACAGCATCAATTGACAGACATATGCTGCCTTGTGGAGGTGAGACTTGACATGATTTTGCTAGTGGGCTGGAAACGGTGTGTGAAGGAAAGAGCAAAATCAAGGGTGATTTCTAGATTGGGGGGCTTGAGAAACTCAAGATGGCGGTATCACTTACATAGACGTGAAAGCTAATTCCTCTTCCTGTAAACAGGGGTAGGAAATGTCCTGATCTTAACCACTGGGGGCAAAGAGAACCCGGGAGGATTCACGGTAGCAATTTGGCCACCTTGGTTGTGTAGGTGGAGGATGGTGAGTGGTCAGTCAGAGTGGGACATCGCATGGCACAGGGAATGCTGGTGTGGAATCGGCCACTCCCTGTAGCAGAACTTACAGTGGAGGGACAGCGGGAAGCCAGGGGAAGCTGGGACTAAAGCCAGATAGAACTGTTCAAGGTCTGTCTATAGGGGTGGGAAATTCCTCAGTTACTAAATGCTTGCACTTTCAAGTCCTGAGTTCTAGTCTCGCATAGAAGAGCCAGGTGTTTGTAATCCCAAAGCTGAGGAGACCGAGCCAGGCAGATCCCTGGGGCTTGCTGGCCACACAGTCTAACCTAGTTGGTAAGTTCCAGACTAATGTGGGACCCTTGTAGCAGGCTTTCGTGGACCACCAGGCCCCCAAATCATAATATGGAGACTTATCATTATGAATGCTCAGCCTTAGTTTAGGCTTGTTTCTAGCTAGCTTTTTTTTTAAAAAACTTATTTAACGCATTTCTATTAATCTACATGCTTCCCTGAGGCTAGTTTACTTTATCTACATACTGTCCACCTCCTTTCTTACTTCCTCCATGTCTGGCCAGCTTTTCTTTCTGTCCACTAGCCCCATCTATCCCTCCTCTGCTTAGCTATTAGCCATTCAGCTTTTTATTAGACCAATCAGGTGCCTTAGGCAGACAAGATAAAAAGCAACACATCTTTACATAGTTAAACAAATATTTCATTCCATAACAGACCCTGTCTCATAAAACAAAGTAGGTTAAGAGTGAATCTGAATGAACCAACCAGGAGGTACTGGGCAGTTGGGCATTATGCTGATCTCTTTGTGATGAGGAAGCATGGCCCAGCACACCTCCAGGGTGACCAGAGTGAAGGCAAGGAGACTTACATGCAGGTCTGGAGCTGTCTACTACCGGCTCCAGGGGAGAGCATGGGTCCACCTGGTACCTTGCAGTACCAGCCAGATGGACACTATCAACAGAGGTATGGTGTGGTGGTTCATGGGAGAGAGAGAGAAAATGGTTCAGTTCCTGTGGACAGCACCATGTCTGAAGAGATGAGAAAGGAAGGGAGCGGGCTGAGATGATGAGGGAATGGAACCCTTGGCCATCAGCAACACACGGGAACGCTTGCCCTGCACTTTGTCTGGGCAGCACAGCCGAGATGACCCTGTTGATGAGAGCACAGGTGAGCCAGCCCCCGAAGAATGTGACTGGGGGAGACCTACCCCACCCCTCTTCTCCCACATGCCCTTCCTCCGCCCCCACACATCAATGTCTAAGGTGGGAGAGTTGATCCTGAGGTAAACAGAGTGGGAGAGCTGTCCCTGACCCCCACCAGCTACAAAATTTGGGAGAGCAGGCCCTGCACCTCACAAGGGCAGCCCAACAGAGCCAACCTTGTTTTGTTTTTCAAGATTGATTTATTTATTATGGATACAGTGTTCTGTTTGTATGTATGTCTGCACACCAGAAGAGGGCGCCAGATCTCATTATAGATGGTTGTGAGCTTCCATGTGGTTGCTGGGAATTGAACTTGGGACCTCTGGAAGAGCAGTCAGTGCTCTTAACCTCTGAGCCATCTCTCCTAGAGCCAACCTTGTTAATGCAAGTGTGGGTGAGCCAGCCCCAAAGTTTGAGAGCATGGGAGAGCTGGCCCCACTTCTCATCTGTCTTGTGGTGGCATGGGTGGGGAGATTTGCCTTCCTCCTCCCCCACGCATCAAGGTCTGGGGCAGGTGGGAGAGCTGGCCCTGTAGTCTTAAAAATGGGAGAGCTGTCCCTGTTAGTGCAGGTGTGGGTGAGCCAGCCCCAAAGTTGTAAGCCTGGGAGAACTGTCCCCATTTCACATCTGGTGGACCAACCCTATAGCTGCCCAGGCCCAGACCCAAGGTTATAACTTGGCCAGCCCCATCATCCACCTCATCTGTGATCTGCTGGAGCACATGAAGGGACCTGACCTGCAGACCCAAAGCTGCAGGATCTCCACAACTCAGAGCAACAACTGGATATGCAGGAGGAGTCCTAGCACTGATAGGGAAGTAGAGACTGGAAACCTCAAACTTGCAATGAACACTTGCAAGTAAAGATATATGGACAAAGGGGCACATGGTGTGACTCATGCAAACTTCTTAAGTTTTTCCTTTTAAATTTTGTTTTACTTGGTGAGTGTGCAGGGGCAGAGGGCAGACTTGAAGGGACAAAAAAATGAATAGGGTCAAGATACATGATGTAAAAGACACATAGAATAAATAAAATTTTAAAAATTAGTGAATACTGATCTGGAGAACCCAGAAGAGGACCCCAACTGCCTGTAACTCCAGCGCCCCCTTCTGGCCTCCACAGGCACCTGCACACAAATGCATAGAGACACACAGAGACACACACATAAATGATGAAATAAATCTTAAAAACAAACAAAAACAGTACAAAGTAGATGGCACCTCTGGCCCCCATATGCTCATGCCTTCACATAAAGACACACACTCACTGGGCAGTAGTGACACACACCTTTAATCCCAGCACTTGGGAGGCAGAGGCAGGTGGAGCTCTATGAGTTCAAGGCTAGCCTGGTCTATAGATCAAGATCCAGGATAGCCAGAGCTACACAAAGAAACCTTGTCTCAGGGGGAAAAAAGTCTTCAAATTTGAAATGGATAAACAAAAGTCTACTATAGGGCAGGAGCAGCAGTTAAAACACTGGCTGCTCTTGTACAGGAGCTGCCCACATGGCAGCTCACAACCCTCTGTAACTCTAGTTCCTGGGCATTTGATGCCCTCTTCTGGTCTCTGAGGGCACCAGGCACACATATGATGTACAGATAGACATGCAGGCAAAATATGCATCCGCACAAAATAATAAAAAATTAAATCTAAAAATGAAATAAAAAATCTGTCTGTGGCTTTAGCACTGCCCAGCTCTGTCTGGGTGGCAATGCTCTGCATGACGTGAGCAGCAGCTCTGCAGGGAGGGTGCCACTCATGGATTGGGATGGATGTGACTGTATGGGAGTAGAGCCGAGTTTGGCGTGGGAAAAGACTTCCCAAAGCAACGTAACCACAGGCGAACGACTAACAGACAGCTCACAACTCCCACTCCAGAGGAAGCGCGGGCACTGCACTCATGTATACAGACCCCCAGACCCACATAATTAAAGTAAAATCTAAGAAGGAGTTTTTAAAAGGTGCCATAGCTGATTCTGATGTGCTTGTTTCCATCTTTGAAGAACAGATACGGCATGGCAGATCTGGCATGGAACTGAGGGGCTAGAGATGTAGTTGGTAAGTGGAACACTTGCTTAGCATGCATAAGACCCTGGGTTTGACCCTCAGCTCCACAGAAGCTGGGCCTGGACACAGTGGTTGTCTTAGGGTTACTGTCGCTGTCAGGAAACACCATGACCAAAAGCAAGCTGGGAAGGAAAGGGTTTATTTGGCTTATACTTCCATATTGCTGTTCATTACTGAAGGAAGCCAGGACAGGAATTCAAACAGGGCAGGATCCTGGAGGCAGCTGATGCAGAGCCCATGGAGGGGTGCTGCTTACTGGCTTGTTCATATGACTTGTTCAGTCTGCTTTCTTTCTTTTTCTTTTTTTTTTGAGACAGGGTTTCTCTGTGTAGCTTTGCGCCTTTCCTGGATCTCGCTCTGTAGACCAGGCTGGCCTCGAACTCACAAAGATCCACCTGCCTCTGCCTCCAGAGTGCTGGGATTAAAAACCACTGCCGCCACCGGGCTCAGTCCGCTTTCTTATAGCACCCAGGACCACCAGCCCAGGGATGGCACCACCCACAATGGGCTGGACCCTCTCCCATCAATCATTAATTAAGAAAATGCCCTACAGGTTGCCTACAGCTCCATCTTATGGAGACATTTTGTCAACCGAGGTTCCCCCTTCTCAGGTGACTCTAGCTTGTGTCAAGTTGACATAAAACTGACCAGCACAGTAGTGCACACCTGTGATCCTAGCACTTGGGGGCAGGTGGAGGAAAAGGAATAAAAGATTAAAAGATTCAAGGTCATCCTTGGCCAACCAATGAGTTTGAGGCCAGCATGGATACATGGCAACCAACCCTCCTTCCTTCCTTCCTTCCTTCCTTCCTTTCTTCCTTCCTTCCTTCCTACCTACCTACCTACCTTTTTGTTTGTTTGTTTGTTTGGTTGGTTTTCAAGACAGGGCTTCTCTGTCCTGGAACTCAATTTGTTCCAGGCTGGCCTCAAACTCACAGAGATCTGCCTGCCTCTGCCTCATGGGATTAAAGATGTGAGCCTTCACATCCAACCTTATGACACCCTTTCTAAGAAATGGGACTTGAGCCTGTCAACCAGCCAACACACCCAGTCCCCAACACTGGACAAAGATTTGTCACCTACAACTTGAGGCGGAGTCAAGGGATTTAATGAGTCTTGCTAAATTCTTTTGGAAAGAATATAAACAGTGGCATGGTTCAGCAGGGAACGGTGCTTCTTGCCAGTCCTGATGATTGGAGTTTGCTCCTTGGAACCCGCACAGTGGAAGGTGAATCCTGACCCCCTCCAAGTTGTCCTCTGACCTCTATGAATATGCTGTGGCAAGCTTACACACATTCATACAAATCAATAAAATGCAATAACAATAATAAACCTTGTGGGCAGTGCTTTGGGCTTTAGCTAGCAGGGTCACAGAGGTCATAGAGATGGGCCCTTGGAGGGTCGGGGGATTGGGGGACCTTGTTGTAATCCTTGGAGCTAGTTTGTATGTTTTCAAAACTTTGGTTTTTTTCTACTATGTAAATATAATCATTATTAAAACTGATCTTAAAAGCAGGGCATGGTGGTGCATGCCTTTAATCCCAGCACTCTGCAGGCAGAGGCGGGTGGATCTCTGTGAGTTCAAGGCTAGCTTAGTCTACAAAGTGAGTTCCAGGGCAGCCAAGGCTGTTACACGGAGAAATCCTGCCTCAAAAACAAAACCAAACCAATAAAACCAAATAACAACGATAACAACAACAATAACAACAAAACCCCAAAACAACAACAAAAAAACCCAACCAAATAAATAAACAAACAAAATGACGTTAAAAATGGGGGTGGGGTGTTGTCAATGGTATAAAGCTTGTCTGGCAGGCACTTGAGTTCTAGGCTTAGTCCTGCAAACAAAACAGAAAATAAAAAAACCTTACAATTAGATTATATTTTTAAAAGACCATGACTCAAACATCCAAGTGATCTCACTCTATCTTGTTATCATGTTCTCTCTGTCTGTCTATGGTTTGTTGAGACACAATCTTATGTGGTCCAGGTAGGCCTTGAACTCCTGATCTGCCTGTTTCTACCTCCCAAGTGCTGGGATGACAGCTATTGGCCACCACACTGGGATTCATGTGTGCACTGGAGGTTATTTCATTGTGTCTTTGTGGAAATACTTTGCGATTCTTCCCGTCTCTTGGCTCCTGTAGTTAGGCTGGAGTCTGCCCTGGGATATTTACATCGGGACATTGGTATAAATGACAACAAATCAATACCTCTCACCCAGTTTGTGTGCCTAAGAGGGACCACGATGAGCACAATCCGGGCTCTGAAGGGTAGATTTCCATACAGGTAGTATGTAGCATGGGCAGAGCAAAGGACCATGTGCCAGCTTCACCCAGCCTTGGCACTCAAATACGATCTACATTGTTTAATCTTTCCCGGATGGTTGCGGCTGTAAACAGAAGGGGCGAGAAATGGCTTCAGGGGAGTTTCTCAAGTCTGTCTTGGACTGAGAATCAAGATCATCGCTTGCTAAAGGGGAGATCATACAATGGTGCCACCTAGTGGCCAAAAACAGATTGCCTCCAAAGAGAAATAAGGAGAACCCTCTTTATTTGGACTCTTGACACCCTGTTTTCCATGGCTGCTTACCTGCCTTTTCATTGTTTTCTTTCCATGATCGCATTTCTCTACTTCCAGAGAGAATTTTTATCCAGTCCTTTGACAAAGATAGTAATTAAGTTTTTAAAAGGCATGATGTGACGGCCGATACCTTTTTTAAAAATATTAAGACATTTTTAATTCATTTTACATACCAACTACAGATCCCCCTCTCCTCCCTCCTCCCCCCCCCCCCCAGCATCCAACCCACCCCCAATTCCTACTTCCTTCAAGGCAAGGTCTCCCATGGGGAGTCAGCAGAGCCTGGTACATTCAGTTGAGGCAGATCCAGGCCCCTCCTCCCTGCACCAAGACTGCGCAAAGTGTCTCACCATGGGCACTAGGCTCCAAAAAGCTGGCTCATGCACTAGGGACAGGTCCTGGTCCCACTGCCTGGGGGTCCCCTATACAGTTCAAGCTAAACAACTGTCTCACTTATTCAGAGGGCCTAGACCAGTCCCATGGGGGCTCCACAGCTATTGGTCCACACAGTTCATGAGTTTCCACTAGTTTGGCTGGCCATCTCCGTATGTTTTCCCATCATGAATGAACTTGCAAGTTTTCCCTCTTGTGGGTCACAGAAATACTTTTACACCTTTCAAACCTGCCCCGTATTCTTCCTATTTCCTGGAAAAAGTCAGACAAAGTATTATTTTCTTATGGTAAAGTCTGACAAACACCTCTTGTTCAATCTCATTTTTCATAGGTAAACTGAGGAGAGAGCTGCCTAGAACCCCCAGGGGGTTGCTAGATTTTATTTTTATCAGGGCCAGTGCCATTTATTTGAAGAGATGTAACTGCGTATGGTTGAACTCTCAATTGAAGGGGCTTCTAGGAGCTGGAGTAAAATCCAGAGCCTCCAGTTTCTCCTTGAAAGACTTACTTTGCATCTAGCACATTGGAAACTTAGGGAGCTCCTCAAAAATCAACCCTCTTTGTCCTTTTAGTGACTGATAGTCTGAGCTAAATTGAAGGACATTTAGTTGGTTGGCTCAGCACCCCTTTGCCAATTCTGACAGCTTCTATCCTTTCAATGAGGATAAACTCAAGGTTAGTTATTTATCAGTTACTTTCTGTTGCTATGATAAGACCACATGACCAAATGCAACTTACATCAGGAAGAATTTGTTTGCGCTTACGATTCCAGGATAACAGCCCGTGATGGCATTGAGACATGGCAGCAGGCACAGGAAGCTGAGAGAGCACATCCCCGCCCCTCCAGTGACCTACCTCTTCCAGCAAGGCCTGCATGACCTCTCCAGACAGCATCAGGTGTTCAAATATGTGAGCTGGGAGGGACATCTCATTCAACACTTCTGCTACTTTTCTATTGCTGATAAAAACACCACAACTGAGTCAAACTTAGGAGTTTACTTGCGCTTATGGTTTGTTTGAGAGGGTGAGAGTCCAGAATGGCAGGGACAGCGGGTGGCAGACATGGAGGCTGGAGCCAGCTGAGGGCTGAGGGCTGACATTTTGAACCACAGCAGGGAGCTGAGCTGATGAACCCAATGTGAACACATGGGGAACACAAGGTGGCTTTTGAAACCTCCACGTCCTTACCCAGTGACAGACAGACTTCCTCCCGCAAGGTCATACCTCCCCAATCTTCCCAGTCTAGATGCACTAGACTTACAGGGGACTTGTATTCACACTGCCACACTCTCACGAGGATATTTTGGATCTCTTCAAACAGAAAACCGGGAAGGACTAGGGCTCTGCCTGAGGTGTCTGTCAGCACAGGCCTGCTGTGATGCTGGCTACCTGAGGCTAATGTGCTTCTGTGGGGGAGAGCCCACCCGGGATCGCTCTCGTCAATGCTCCCAAAGAACAATTTATTTAGAAATCTTGAGACTGCAGGTTATGTAAGCACAGATCTTCGTTGTAAGCCTGGTTCGTGGGTTGGCAGTCAAATCCATGGCACCTGGATAGGCAACTTTACCAAAGCCTCCTAGGCTTACCTTCTACAGGACGGCAGCAGTCTGGCCTGAGAAAATGCACTCAGGTGTTCCCCCAGCTTAAAACCCTGGCTGTTGTGGAACCGGCTGTGTAGACCAGGCTGGCCTTGAACTCGCAGCTACCTGCCCCTACCTCCTATGTTATATTCTCTTTGTTTTAGGCTGTGCTGGAGACTTGAGTGCAGGGTTTCACAGGTGCTGGGCAAGCAAACTACCACTGAGATGCACCACTAACCTATTTTCTTTAGAAATCCAAGATCCCATTAGGGAAGTAACCGTCCATTTTGCCCACATGTGGGTCAAACTATTAAACAGAGTAAGTCGAGACAGCCGTGCTTTTATTCAGTAAACATCCAGTTCATCAAAATGGGAAAGCTTTGAAGTCCCGTTGGCATAGCCTCAGCTCAGGTACTCACTCGGCCCTGGACTTCTAGTGAGGCTCTTTAGATGACTCTCCACATTCCTCTTACCCCAAGTTTCAGAGCCATGGCAACCTGTTTTTTCCTATTTTATTTTGTTGTTGTTCATTTTTTTTTGGAGGAAAAGTTTAACTGTCTAGTTTCTTTCCTATTGGCATGATCTAAAAATGGCAACCCCATTTCAACTCAGTGATTTGGGCTCTACCTTGTTTTAAACTTTTTCCTGGCATGTATCCCATAATGGGCTCCATTTTAATGTTTTCCCACACGCATGCATTTTGGTCATATTCAGCCATTACCCCCTTCCTCCTCCTTTTGTGTCTTTCGTGGGTGTGTGACCCAGTGAGGTGACTTAGGATTACTTACAGCAGTGTACCAACAGCTCCACTACTGGAGACTGCCCAGCAACCACAGCCTGTAGATCCTCAGGAGGCAAGGGCCTTGTGGGTCCTCTCCATCTCAAATTTAAATTATACACATTTCTTTTATCCAGTTAGCTGTGGCAAACATCTCAGTTCTAGACTTAATTCATTTGCCCTTTGTATCTCAGAATTTTAATGAACTTTTGTGACCTACACAGGTTTTACCTACAGCTCTTTACATTTAACTGTCAATGGTTGCCCTGACTGGCTGGTGCTTTGGCGTGTCTATGAGTAATTTGTGCTTCTGATCAACTTGTGAACATTTTAACCCAAGGGGTACACTTGAGAATTCTCAAGGATGTTGTGGGTGTTCAAGGTATTGTATTGACAGGGTGGGGTATGGGGATGCATGCCTTTAATTCCAGTACTTGGGAGGAGGACAGCCAGGGCTACACAGTGAGATCTTGTCTCAAAAAACATAACAAGATGACTTGACAGCTGGGTGACTATCCCATGTCAAACCCCTCATTGTGGACATTCACTGTGATACCCAGCCCATTTCTCAGCGTCCCATTAGTTAATGCTCCCATTAACTTGGTGCCCTGAGTTCCTAGGGCCTGCTGCTGCAGCCACTGAAGATCATTTTGCTTTCTCTTGAAAACAACACAAACCACTAGAACAGACTTAAAAACCAAGCCATTTAATTATATCTTTGAAGGTAAACAGTAGACCCTGAGCCCTAAGAATTAGAGTTACAGGTCCACAGTGTGGTGTGGTCTGAAGAGTTCAGAGGGGCAGAGCTCAAGTGTTTGGAGCAGAGTATGAGATCCAAGAATTCCATTTAGCAGTTTTGCCAATTACCACCAACAGATCCCACCAACAGATCTTAAGACAGGAAACCACACTCAATGCCGGTTTTAAGGGTAAAAGAATGAAGAATACCAAAGGTTACATTGATCCCCCTGCATCCCCCAAGGCATGCAGCTGGAACTGCAGTGTAGGGCTGAGACGTCTTTCTGTCCATGAACTCCACAAATGCCACAGCAAGGGTGACAACAGGCAGATGCTGGTCAGGACAGCTTTTACCAAGCACTGACTGGACAAAGAACCCTCGAGCGGCACACCGAGTTAGTTTATAAGATTTTAATTTACATAAAAAAGCCACACCATTTACTTTTTCTCCTTTTTCTCTTCTTTCTTCACGTCACTCTTCTCCTTCTCTTTGTCGTCCTTTCTCTCTTTCTTACTCTCTTCCTTTTCCTGTCCCTCCTTCTTCTCTGCATCCCGGTTGGCGATCTTATTGTTGATGAGGTTGTGCAAGGCGACCACAGAGCGGATCAGTGAGGCCAAGTACACCACCACCATCTGGTCATTGGTCTTCAGGTAGAAGGCCTTGACGAACTCCTGCAGACTGGCATCCGGCAGCAGGTTGAAGACATCCTGAAGCTGGTAGATGATCTGGTGGTTGATGGGCAGCTTGCCACTGGTCACCTTCTCCAGGTAGCTCCTGATGTCCAGGAGCTTGGAGTTCAGTCCTTTCAAACCATGGACCTGGTTTGTGATCCGCTGGGAGAGAGTTCCCACTGTAGTGTCCTTGATGTCTCTGGAACAGCCCACAAGAAAGGCAGGAAGAGCATCAGGTTACATGCCCACAAATGTAAGGACTGTCTGGGATAACAGTTCAGATCAGCAATGACTCCCTGGTCACCTGGGTCTTTGGAAACTTGTTCCCAGCAACAGGCGGTACTGCTAACCACTGAGCCTCCATCTCCCCAGCCCTTGTTTAGTGCCCTGCTTTGGCTTCCCTGGTTTGTACAGGATGACATTCTCCCACCCGTTTTGCTACAATGTTGAGCAGCTTAAATCAGTCAGTGGTCATTTTTAAGACCCGAAGGTGAAAACACAGTCTTTTAAGTATGGCTCACCGACAACCCATCCCCGGATGAAGATTCTCTGCAATAACAGTGTTCACTGGAGAGCACAGGCCTGCGTTTACACGTGTGAACCCTGTCACTGTCATACATCCGCAGTCAAGACACTCTGGAGGTGAGCCTGTCCGACCACATTGATTAGAAATCAAAGGGACAGAAGTGGTAGCCCATGCCTTTCATCCCGGCACCTTGCAGGATGAGGCCCGAGAATGGCGACTTTGCCTAGCCTGGGCTTCAGTGAGACCGTTTTAAAAAGCCAAAAACAAAAGAAACCAAAGGCCCAGAAAGGGGCTGTGATTCGTTTCAAGAGAAGCCCAGTGGATAACCTGACCCTGAGCTCAACTCCGAACAGGTCCTTTCCATACATTCTGTTCTCTAGGCAGCTGACTCTGGTACTGCACAAAGGCCTCACCCCGTCCCAGGCTGGCCTCGAACTCAGAGATTCACCTGCTTCTGCTTCCCAAGTGCTAGAATTAAAGGTGTGCACCACCATGCCCAGTGTGCACGCCTGCTTATCTATATATATGTGCACCATGTATGTCCCTAGTACCCTTGGAGGAAGAGGAGTCACAGGTGGTTGTGAGCTGTCACGTGGGTACTGGAAACCGGGTCCTCCCCGCAAGAGCAGCCAGTGCTCCTAACCGCCGAGTCACTTCTCCAGCCCCCACCATCTCACCTTAACAAGTGTTCCACTCCCACCTCCTCAGCTTCCTCTGCCCCAATTTCACTGGTCACGTGCTCAAAAGTTTTTGATGTTGGCGTTCCATCCTGCGAGAAGAGGCTTAACTATTGTTACTTATTTTCACAAGCCAACTGGCATGTTTCTCTCTCACACCCGAATCTTTTGCTGCCTGTCAGCACATTTCATGACTGTTTGCTTTGAAAAACAAGCCTCCAGGGCTGAGACGGGTCTGCCGGGACACTGGCTTTAGCTTGTTTACATCATGTCGCCACTAAATTGTTCTCTCAAGAAATTTTTCTGGTCAAGGAAAAGTGTAGTATTCCCTCAAGCCCATCCTTGGGGATCAATGCTCAGAAGACTCAAGTTAAGAGTTCAGTTATTTTTTAGAATGGAAAATACAGAACCCCTGCATTTGAGGTACACTGATGCCAACAAATTTAACCTAAACACGTACTGTGCCATGAATCAAATGACCAAAGAGCCCCAAATGTGATATACAACGAGTAACCAGTAGTTTGAAGGAAAGCATTCATCTGAGGGGGTTGGTTCACCTGACCATCAGTGACTCAATGGTGGACTTGAGAAGACATTTTTTAGCCTGACTGTCAGCAGAGGTTGTACCCTTCCCGTGAGGCTCTGCAGACTACAGGGCTCAAACAGCTTGTGCAAAGGAAGCCACAGGGCCCCAGACAAGCCTCCTATTACACACTGGACCTGCTGAAGTGTGGCTGGTTCTCATTTTATTCAGGATGGTGTGAGAATCCCCCAAAGGCACCATAGTCTTTGGACACTAAGCTAGTCACCTTCCAGTCCTTTAGGACTTCATGACAACCGGGTCAAGACCAGGGAGGGACAAAGCTTTACTGCTACCAAACAACACATCTGGATCTAAGTTCCCCAGCTACAAAACAAAAACAAACAACCAGGACAAGGCTTACTTAACGTAAGGCTGGGAGGGAGCCACCCTAGAACATCCTTTTTCCACATTCTAGAATCGTATAGCAAGAGAAATATTACAATCTCAATCCCTATTGACTCTAGAGACTGGGGTCCTTGGACAGCCTAATACAAATACTTTGTGCTCACTCCCAACCCTGTTATATCAGGCTCTCCCCAAGAACTCACAACCAGTTTTCCCAAGGAGAAAGAAAGGCTGGCTACTGCTCACTGCCACCCAAGTGTCAAAAGATCACAGGTCTTGCCTCCGGGCACTTGACAGCTCTTCTTGCCGTATTTGAAATTGGGACCGAAATCTTCAAAAGGCTCCTGTACACTGCATTAGATCAGGAGTTAGCTCTCGGGCCTGGCCTTTGCTTTGCTGTGAAGGTCTCTGGGCATCATCTGACTACTCAGGGCTTTAGTTTCTTTAGTGAAAAAAGATGACAGGTTTCTTTGGTCCTTTTCTATTTCTAAAAGCTGATGATTCAAAAACTCAAGGCTAGTCTGCTAGCAGGAACCAACATCTTTTTGTTACAGAGTTAAAGATCTGTTCAGTCGAACATGGAAAACAAAACCAAAACAAAACCTAAAAAACCTACCCGAGAACTCGCTAACCTCATCTCCAGCATAAAGCAAGTGACTTACATCGTGAACTTCTTCTACTGAAATGTAAGCTTCGGTGGGAAGTCCCAGGTCCTTCGGCTTCACGTCAATAATGACCAAAACCTGACAGAAAAACACAGCTTAGCAAGCGTCCCTTCTGACTAGGTCCAACTTCAACCTTTCTTCTGGTCATTCAGACCAACCATGTCCTTCTTTCCATAAGAAACAAGTCGGATGGTCAGCAAAAAATAAGTTTCTGTTTCACATGATCATCAAGTCACAAGAGCCCAAATGTCAACCTCTGCCCCACTCCCTCCCAGTCTGACCTTTTTTTTTTAATATTTACATTGAAAAATTACACTTTGAGAGAGAGAGAGAGAGAACGAACAATTGTGGGAGTTGGTTCTCCTTCCCCGATATGGGTCCAGGGAGAAAGAACTTGTCAAGTTTGTGACAGGGGCTTTCACTCACCAAGCCACTTTGTTGGTCCTACTAACCATTAACTTTAACTTTCTCATTTATAAAGACAGCATACAGTTACTGAGAGGATTAACTCAGTTATATACATGGCACTCAGCAGGTGCTGTTACTTGCTAAATATACTAGGTTACAACAGATTACTTGGATATACACTTTACTGTAAAGCTTCTGGAGAAGCAGCGACAGAATGTTTTCTACCCAGGTCCTGAGGATGCCCCCGAGTGGCTGGCACAGTTCTGAGAACAGTGTACTTACAGAGTTGGGGCAGTATCTTTTCATGAGTTCATTGATGGCGATATCGTTCTTGTGCAGTTTGGGGCCTGTGTGGTACCACCCAACTATTCTTTCTCTGGCTGAGAAGCAAAAACTTAGTAAGTCTTAATTATTTCACCAAGAGCTGTGCAATTTGATCAAAATAATAAGAACAGCAGTACTTAAGTTTCCTACATTTTTGAGAATTCTGGACAAAATAAATGTTGACACATCTGTATCCCAGACCTACTTAGGGATTAGTCACACGTGAAGCGACCAGCTATCAACTACAGAGCAGTATGAACAAATGCACGTTCCCATCCCACAGGTGGAGCTGTGTGGTGGGGGTGAGTATATCCACAGAGCCGTAGTTGCAGTCCTGAAGTACCAAGAAACAACACATCTTGCCAGTACTAACGCTCTAGGGGCATGTAGACCCCAGGGCCAGCCTGCCTCCAGCCCAGATGATCACCCACCACTAGTCTATTTTCACTTAGTCCAGCTAAGGAACTGATCCTTGACAATCAACAAAGCCACCAGGTTTACACACACACACAAATTAGCAACTCAGACCTACCATTGACCTTCTTAAACATTCCATACATGTTTTCCAAATAATCATGGTCTAAAAACCAGACAGAATCATCTTTGTCATCTTCATCAAATGGTACTAAAGAGAAAGAAAAAAAGAAAATAAAGACTTCTCCTAGGGGCCAGAAGCTCAGTCACAGTGGAACCCCTCAGCCCTCAGATCCATCAGCTTCACTTGTCCAATGCAGTACTGCTTCGCCTTCATTCAAAACCTCCGGATTCCAGCTACTCTTAAACTGCTAAAGAGTCTCAAAAAGGACACACATTCTCTGGCCTGCTAAAGGCCCACTTTTTTCTGACATTTCCTGCATGGCCAATTCTACAATACCCACTGTCCTTTTATAGACCACAGATGCTAACAGCAATATATGGAACATAAATGTAACGTTTTGGTAAAGATTCATGACAGTGTGTAAGTTCAACAGTTGTTCCCTGGCCATCCTCATCTTTCTCCTTGCTCTATCACAGCCAGTGTTCAAATGTTTGTGTATCCCGAAGGCTTGTTCTGAAGTGCAGCCACACTTGTATGATTATCCAATTTGTAGCAGCTCTTGCGCTCCAAGAGATGAGCAGCTGCAATGGAGACTACAAGTTAAAAATGTTCACTCTGGTCTAGTGTGTAGCCATTAGGCTCAGTCAGTAATTCTGAAATAGGATCTTCAGGCTTTATAAAAAACGCTCATGGGTTGGGGATTTAGCAAGGCCCTGGGTTCGATCCTCAGCTCAACCCCCCCCCCAAAAAAAAAAACCAAAACCAACCAAACAAACAAACATTCTCACTTTCCATAAGTAAACCCACATTCTAACTGTGCTCAGCAAAATCAAAAGCTTATGCTTTACCTGCAAAACTGTTGGATACATCAAGTACTTTCTTTTGCCATGACCCCAAAAGCACACCAACAACCCGCTTCTGGTTTCCAACCTTGCCGATTCTGAATGAGAAAAACAGGTGGTCAGTCTTTATAGGCACCCAGACACTCCGCCCCAACAGTTAGCTACTCAGTGGCAAGTATCAACAGCACAGATACAATTGAGTTTACTGGGAACTAAGTCCATAAACAAATGTAACAGGTTAGTTCCTGGTATAAAAGATAAGGAAACTGGCCTACCACACTGGAAGGTTACTTCCTAAAGACTGCAGATACTTGCCTGGAGAAAATTCATGCTTTTTTTTCCCTTCCTAGTTTTCTTTTATCCTTTAAACTGTCTTCTTTCTCTACACTGAAATCTCCTGGGGATGAAGACGCTAGGGCGGTACAACCAATTCTCTAGAACCTCCACACCATGGTGCCCAGCTCTAGATGTACTTCATCCTCTGAAGGGCTAGGGGCCCGGGAAGATTCCTATTCAGAAGCCTGAGTGTGCCATTTTGCAGCCTCTCTCACTGACTTATTAGGCCAAGATAGCAAGAAGCTAGTGACTAAAAAGGCTGGATGAGGGAGAAGGCTTTTGCTTCACATCAGCCTCCATCTCAAACCTCCTCTGTGGTTTTCTGCCAAGGAGGTACAAGTATATTGCTCTGCAAAGAAAACTTTTCTGTAACCACTAGAAACTGTACATTTGGAGATACTTTAATTCCCTGCTAAGGAAACATACAAGCCACAGTTAAAATGATCTACACCTCTTCACCAGTCCCAAGTTTCACATTAGCTTAACTGTAGTGTTTTGCTTAACACAGAGCCTGGCAAATCAATACTAAATTTGGGGTACTGGTAGAATGAAATTAAGGGTTCCATATTCCTGGTGCCCCTGCCCCCCAGCCCCCTACACTGGAAATAATTCAAACAGTGTGAGTTTCCACATGTCAATGGAAACTCCACCCACGGGCCTTTTAGTTCACAAAAGTCCATTTGTGTCCTTAGAACCCTCCATCTGTTCCATGACACAGCCACCAGCAGTGTCTGCCCTTACTTAGTTCTTACCAAGTACTGGAATAAAACTGAAGCAGTACTCAACTATTAGGGCCCAAGTATCCCAAGGGAGTAAAAATGGAGCTATTGTAGAAAGCCCACAGATCCAGTTAATACCGAGGCACCTAGGAGCGATACAACTGAACCCGGAATCAAAACCCTCCGTCTCGAGGCTGTTTTGGGATCTGGTTGAGTTAGCTGCACAAAGCCTGCTTCGGGCCGGGCACTAGTACGACTTTACAACCAGCACAGGCTCCTTACTGGATTTTCACATTTGTTAATCCAACTAATTATCTTATAAAGCTTCCAAACACGTGCAACAGGTCTGGCAGGAAGAGCGGCTGGAGAAGGGTGGTAGTGTAGTGGCAGGGAGCTAAGCAGGTGAACTGTAGGACGGCCCCAATCTGTACCTGCTTCACTATTTAAGGAAAAGGCTGGCACCTTATCCACATTTTTAAGGTCCCACCCAACCAGATTCCCGTTTAGAACTTGGTGGTTGCCACCAATGCCCCTCTATAGAGTCGTCCACCGGGGACGCCGAGACCAGCATTTCGGTGACAGCTTTCCCAGGCACGGACACGGGAGGGACCGAAGCGCTGTCCCAGGACACCGAGCCGCCCTGGTGAACGGCGCGGCTGAGGCGGGGTAGCATGGTCCAGATTCCGGTCACTCACCAGGCGGGCCAGGCCCGGGAGTGGCGGCCGCGGCGGGGGTGCGAGGCTGTCAGTCGGCTCCGCGCACCGCGGTGTGGAGCCGCCAGGGTCGCCCGGCCGCCCCCACCCGCGTCCCCGGCCGCCGCGTTAAGCCCGGAGCGCCCGTGACTCAGCAGCCCCGCGCCGGGTGGCCGCCCCGCGCCGCCCGCTCACCGGTTGAAATGATCCACCACACTGAGCAGCACCAGGGGGTGGACCACCACCTTCTGCACCGCCAGCTCCGGCATCGCGACACAGCCCGCCCTCCGGCCCGGCTCCCTGCGACCCACAAACACGGGCAACCGCAGCGTTACAGGCCGCTCCTCCAGGCCCCAGCGCCTCCCCTTCCGGTTTGACTGCCGCCGTAGAGTGGACTTCCGCTCCCAGAGTGCTTCGCGCGCGTGCCCGCTCTGTCGCCAGGGCCGCCATCTTGAGAAAGGGAAAGGGCCGACTGTGGGAATTAACGCTGTTGATGAAACTTGACTTGGGCCTCTCCCAGCTTTTTGCCTCAGTTGCTTTCCGTCTCACCCTTCCTCGCCCTCTGAAAAATTGTAGAAGAAAAACCCAGAAAAACAAATAGTAACATTTATTCTTCTACCAACAAAACCAGCCAGGTGTGGTGGTCTATACCTTTAATCCCAGTACTCAGGAGGCAGAGGCAGGTGGATCTCTTAAGTTTACTAGCCTGGTCTACAGAGCGAGTTCCAGGACAGCCAGGGATGCACAGAGAACTCCTATCTTGAAAAACCAAAACCAAACCAAATAAAAAAACACAAAGCTATTTATGGCAGTAGACAGGACTGTAAATTTCAAATTTAATCACGTGATGACTGCAGGTGTTTATTGTATATGGGCCCTTAGGAAAGGGAACTGACTTTTTCAGAGCTATTCTAGGGAACATTATCGTATGTTTTGGGTCAAAAGTTTGCTAGTTCACAGCTATTATTTAATTATTGTTTTTGAAAATGTTAATGTACCCAGGTGTAGTGACATATGCCTTTGATCTCAGTAGAGACAAGTCTGTGTGTTCCAGGCCAGCCTGATCTACCCAACAAGTTCCTGGCCAGCCTGGTCTACATAGCAAGTTTTAGGGTAGCCAGGGCTAGTGAGACCATGTCTAAAAAATGCTAATGTAGAGCTGGAGATGAGTAGCAGAGTGCTTGCCTAGTATGCACAAATCCCTGGGGTTGATTCCCTAGTTCCTCTAAATAAAAAATGTTAATACACTTATCAAAACCATATTAAATTTCTGTTTTTTTTTTTCTTTATTTTGAGACAGGGTCTGGTGTAGTCCTGGCTAGTGTGAAACTTATTATGTAGACCAGACCTGCCTCTGCTGGGATTACAGGTGTGAGCTATCACGCCCTCAAAATAAGGTTGAAGAATGCATTCTCTATTTCTGGTCATGCACATTTGTTGTTGGAACAGCAAATGGTACAGAGAGATAAAACAGAGTAGGGGCTGGAGAGACGGCTCAGCAGTTAAGAGCACCGACTGCTCTTCCAGAGGTCCTGAGTTCAATTCCCAGCAACCACATGGTGGCTCCCAACCATCTGTAACACGATCTACTGCCCTCTTCTGGCTTGTAGGCAGAACATTGTATACATAATAAATAAATGTTAAAATACCAAAACACAGGGCTGGAGAGATGGCTCAGAGGTTAAGAGCACTGACTGCTCTTCCAGAGGTCCTGAGTTCAATTCCCAGCAACCACACGGTGCCTCACAACCATCTGTAATGAGATCTGGTGCCCTCTTCTGACCAGCAATCATACATGCTGTATATATAATAATAAATAAATAAATCTAAAAAAAAACCCCAAAAACAAAACAA